>NW_027555847.1:361634732-361742232 GCF_003287225.1 Phascolarctos cinereus
CATGGAATCACTTAAAGGAAACTATAACAAAAGAAATTCACAGTCAAGCCTATACTACTGCATGTGAGGTGGAGGGAAGGGAGTGGAATATCACCTCTGACAGTCTTCATGGGGATTTCAAGGCTCTAGAAAGTCACTGCTTTGGGAATTACTGCTCTTGCTGTGAGACAGGACTTTGTAAGTGAAAGTAAGGAAAGGAGAGAACTTTTGGTAATAAAGATCAAAGTGGTGGCTTAATCAGGTCACTGGAAACTTTACTTTCCCCTGAGGAGCCTACTCCACATACCAAGTGCTTTCGGGCTGTTTACTAACTTATGCTATTTTCTCTGGAGGCCTGTCTTAAAGAAAGTGATTCTTGGTATCAGGAAGAACCTGGGTTCAAGCCCTATGACAAGTCCCTTAATTTTTTGAAGGCTCAGTTTCTTCTACACAAAGAGACGCTGATAAGATGTCTATAATGAAAGTGATTTAGATGATTTATTGGATTGTAAATGACCTTGAAAAATAATAGCTCTTATATAGATGGTGTTTGAGTATTTACAAAGTGCTTTCTTCACAACAGCTCAGCGAAGTAGGCATTGCTGATATTATTATGGATAAGGGAACCTCAGAGAGATTGAATGATTTACCTAGGGTTGCACTAGAGAACAGGTAGGTGTGGCAGTAGGTGGAGTGCCAGGCCTGGAATCAGGAAGATTCATCTTCTGAATTCAAATCTAGCCTCAGACATTTACTACTTGTGTGACCCTAGGCAAATCACTAACCTTCTGTTTGCCTTAATTCACTAGAGAAGGAAATGGCAAGCCATTCCAGAATCTTTGCCAAGAAAATCCCATGAACAGCTTCACAAAGAGTTGGACACGACTGAATCAATTCAACAACTACAACAACAAAATGTTGTTGTGATGAATAAAATGCAAATTATTTAAAACATGTTAGTGAATTGATGGCGGTTTTGTCATTATGTATTTTCTCAATTAACAGATACTAATAGTACAATTACTATCATGTAGGGGTCATGTTGGGGCAGCTATATGGTACAGTAGATGGAGCATCAGGCCTGGAGTTAGGAAGACTCATCTTCATGAACTCAAATCCAGCCTCAGACACTTACCAGCTGTGTGACCCTAAGTAAGTGATTTAACCCTGTTTGCCTCGATTTCCTCATCTGCAAAAATGAGACGGAGAAAGAAATGACAAACCAGTCCAGTGTCTTTGCCAAGAAAACCCCAAAAGGGGCCACAAAGAGTCAAACATAACTGAAAACCACTCAGCAACAACAAAGGGGTCGGTGAAACTTTTTGACATGTAATAACTCTATATACAAGCCGTCCAACTGCATGTCATATTCTACTGTAGACAGTAGGCATTTTTCATCCATTTAGTTTTTCTTATTTGGATTGTTGGGTAAATCTTCATTAAGTAATCACAGATTTCGTTCAGGAGGGCCAGCAATGTTTTGGTACTTCGTGCATTCAGTATAAATCATCTGTAAAAGGTGTCTCAAACTTGAAAAAGTTGAAAACCTCTGCATTACACCGTGCTTGTCTCTCAGATTAGGTTGCCTAAGACCTTTGCCTTTAAGTAACAATATCAATAACGTTTCAGGTTCCCAAAGTGTTTTCCTCACAGCAGCTTTGTGAGGTGGGTGGTTTAAGTTTTAAGAAAGCCATTGTACTACGTTCTGGAAACAGAAGCTCAGAGGTGAAATTATTTGGCCAGAATCATGTAATTACAACTACACAACCATTCCAGCCAGATAAATCAGTAGAAAAATAAACTCCTTAAAGGCATGACCAATTTTTCAGTCTGTATCTATCCTCAGTGCTGACCACAGGGTTTTGCACATAGAAGGCACGTAATATATACCTGATGGATTGAATTAAACTAGATTGCATTGGGTGAATCCCAGAATTTTAGAGTTGAAAGAAGCCTTAGAGATTGTCTATGCTGCGCCCTTCCTTTTACAGCTTAGGAAACTGAGACCCAGAGAGGTGAAATGACTTAAAGTTCAATAGATAATTTCCTGGCAGAGCCAGGGTTAGAATAATAGAATTTTTAGGTGGGAGTCTCAGAGTTCATTTTGTCCCGGCCCCTAGTTTTATAGATAAGGCAACTGGTCAGAAAATTAATGGCAGACAAGAGACTAGAAGAACTCAGATTCCTTAATTCTCATTCCTAGTTTCCTCACTCCAGAAAAAGAAATTCAACAGTGCTTTTTATTAATTCATTAACAATTTTTAAACCAATCTAATTATTGAGATTTTTTTAAATCTCCTGCTTAAATCACTCATACTATAGTCAAGAACCATTAGCTCTTAACCTGAGTTGGCAGAGAGTCATGCCCTTAACTTCCTGTGAGAGTCTTTTGCCTACAAAAAGATGCCTTTCCACGATGAAATGAGGAAGTTCCATCCTGTAGGGATCCCACCTTCACAGACACCACATGGAGGCCAAGGTTGAGTTACATGAAGTGCTTTTATACTATAGAATCAACCCAGGTAGATGCCTGCTTGAATCCTCAACTCACACTCTCTACCATATGTTGTGATCTACCAGCTGACCTTTAAAAGTTTATTAAAAACAAAACCAAAGCCAAAACCAGCAGACTGTTATTGACGTCTGCTAAGTACATTGGAAGGTGAGCTCTCTGCCTCTAATTTTCAGTAACTGCAGGAGCAAAATATCCCCTTTAGTCTGCTTCTAGTCTAGTGGCTTTTGATGGTTTGATGAGAATCCAGGGGAGGAGAGGGAGAGGGAGCAGGATCTTGACTTGAGGTGACTTGCAAATTGTTAGCAATTGCTTGACAGCAGACTGTCTGTGGTAGCAGCTTTTGAGTGCAGGTTATAAAATCATAAATTCTGAGGAACTGAAAAGGATTATGAAGCTCATTTTATCCAACCTGATTATTTTTCCTAACAGAGACATTCATATGTAAATCCACAAATAGGCAAACATGCTTTTAAAATTTTAGTTTTAATTTGTGGAATAAAACAAGCGTTTTCATAATAGTACGATAAAAAAGACTATTGGACATGAGACTGCAAATCTACTATGCACAACTTGCTATTCCTTTCAAATATACAACAAAATTATCATGTAAATTTTTCCCTCCCTGCCCAGAGACACAAATAGATATTTGTGTGTGTGTACATAAAATTATTCTATACTTACTTTTGCTTATCAGTTCTTTCTCTGGATGCAAAGTGTCTTTCTTCATACATTCTTTAAAGTTAATTTGGATATTTATAATATACAAAACAATTTATTCACTCAAAGTTGTTCTTAAAACAATATTGCTCTTACTGTATACAATGTTCTCTTGGTTCTGCTCATTTTGCTCTTCATTATTTCATGCGTCTTTCCATGTTTTTCTAAAATCATTGTGTTCATCATTACTTGAGTATGTTTCAATGAATTTGGGAATTCATTGATATTTGTCAGCGCAGGTAACTCCTACCCCATCCATGTCTGTTTCATCTCATGCTATTGTTTGCCATATTTTCTAATAAAGCCTTCATAGACAGAGGATCTCCCCAATGTATTAGAGGCCTTCCTACAGGTCTTTTCACATTTCATAGGTTATCTCTCATTCTTGCTTCATCAATTAAACAAGCTTTTATTAAGTACTTCTTCTGCCAGGCATTGTATTAAGTGCAATACAAAAATAAAAGCAAAATGGTCCTTGCCCTCAAGGAGCTTATAATCATTAACGGATGTCTTGCTTTTCAAATTATTCATTTCTTTGATAATGCATACACGTATAGCAGATCTCATATTTATAGGGACACAATTTGTTGAAAGGTGCAGAGAACACAGGATCCCACTGGGTTCATCGTTTGTTGGATTCAAAATTGAGTCGGAGGGATAAAAAACAATGCTTCAAAATTTTCCTCCAAAATGGAGCCTTTCATATAGAAGCCAAGATCAGACAAATCTTCCTAGCAAATTCAGCCCAAAAGATAACTGTTCAATACCCCCTGGTTTTTTATGTCTTTCAGGACATAAAATGAAGATGTATACATGTTTACCAAAGGTGTTTGCTACAATGATGGAGGATGTCCTATGTAATTTCTAAATGGAAAAAAGTATCCTTTATAGAAGGTAGGGTTCTGCAGATGCCCCTGAATTTAGATGATATTTTGAGCCTCAAACATTTCAGAGCCTCCAGAGTAGTCCATGACTCAAAAAAAAATTGACTAAAATAAATCCAAGCAGTAATAACAAAATGGATGATAAATGTTCATTGCCTAGACATGAAGTTGGATAACTAAGACAGTGAGTGGACATGGACAGTAATTAATTAAAAATCAAACACTTAATGAATCTGAGGTGTTTCTGACAGTGCTTGCCTGTGTTTCATCCTGCAACTTCACTGCACCCTTGGTTCTGAACATAAAGCATGCGCACTTTGCATTGCGCATGCCCTCAGCCATGCAATGCCAACTAACGCAGTCAAAATAAGAAAAGGGGTCTTGAATAGAAAAAGTTTAAGAAGCCCTGTAAAAGCTTACCCATATTTTTATCATGCTTTCATCAAAGATACTCTTAATGTGTGTAGAGATATTCAATGAGGCAGCTAGATGGTGCAATGGATAAAGCACTAGGCCTACAGTCAGGAAGATGAGTTCAAATCCAGCCTAAGATACTTGCTTGCTGTGTTATATGGGGAAGGTCAATCAACCCATCTGCCTCATTTTTCTCATCTGTGAAAATAAGGATAATAATAATAACGCACACTTCCCAGGGGTGTTATAAGGATCAAATGAAGTAATATTTGTAAATTGTTTTGCAAATCTTAAAGCACTGTGTAAGTATTGGCTATTAGTATTATCATTCTCTTAAAGATTTTAGGGCTGCAAAGTGGTGCAGTGGATAGAGTACCTGGCCTGGTGTCAGGAAGACCTGAGTTCAAATCCAGAATCAAACATTTACTAGCAGTGTGAGCCTGGGCAAATCATGTAAAAGTCCTGTTTGCTTCAGTTTCCTCATCTGTAAAATGAGCTGGAAAAGGCAAACCAGTCCAGTATCTTAGCCAAGAAAATCACAAAATGGGATCATGGAGAGTCAAACACAACTGAACAACAAGATTTTATAAAGATGATAAAATAGACATATTAGCTAATTATTGAAGTTTTCTTGAGCACCCTTTTTGGCTAATACTATATACTTTTGGATGATTACCACATGATAGGATAATTTTTTTTTTGTTTTGAATATTTTTTTCAATTATTGTAAAAACAATTTTAACATTCATTTTTTAAAATTTTAATTACAAATTCTCTCCCTCCCTTCCCTCCTACTCGCCTCCATCATTTAGAGGGCAAACAATTTGATATAGGTTATACATGTGCAGTCATGCAAAACATATCTCCATATAAGTCTTGTGTAGGAAGACACGGACCAAAAAAAAAAAAAGAAGAAGAAGAAAATAAAGAAGGTAAAAAATAGTGCACTTCAATCTTCATTCAGATTCTGTCAGTTTCTTTTCTGGAGGTGGATATCGGTTTTCCATTGTAAGTCCTTTGGAGTTGTGTTGGATCACTGCATTGCTAGAAATAGCTAAGTCAATTCATAGTTGATCATCATACAATATTGCTATTACTCTGAATACTGTTCACCTGGTTCTGCTCACTTCACTTTGCATCAGTTCGTGTAAGTCTTTCCAGGCTTTTCTGAAAGCATCTTGCTCATCATTTCTTATAATACAATAGTATTCCATCACAATTATATATCACAACTTGTTCAGCCATTCCCTCAATTTCCAATTCTCTGCCACCACAAAAAAAGAGCTGTTATATTTTTGTGCAGATAGGTCCTTTTCCTTTTTTATCTCTTTCAGATATAGACACAGTAGTGATATTGCTGGATCAAAGGGTATGTATGGTTTTATAGGCATTTGGGCATAATTCCAAAATGCTCTCCAAAGTGTTTGGATCAGTTCACAACTCTACCAACAGTGCTTTAGTATCCCAATTTTCCCATATCCCCTCTAGCATTTATCATTTTCCTTTTCTGTCATACTAGCCAATCAGATGGATGTGAGGTGGTGCTTCAGAGTTGTTTTAATTTTCATTTCTCTAATCAATAGTGGTTTAGAGCATTTTTTTCATATGACTACAGATAACTTTGGTTCCTTTGTCTGAAAACCACCAGATCATATCCTTTCACCATTTATCAATTGGGGAATGACTTGTATTCTTAGAAATTTGACTCCGTTCTCTATATATTTGAGAAATGAGGCCTTTATCAGAGAAGACTTCCATAAAAAATGTTTTCACAGTTATGATTACTGTGTATTTCCCTCCATCCTATTTTTCCCTTGTTTTTTTTTCTCTCTCTCCTTTCATCCTCTCCCTCCTCCAAAGTATTTTGCTTCTGACCACTGTCTCCCCTAATCTACTTTCCCATCTATCAGCCCCTCTTCCTTCTCTTTTTACTTTCCTGTAGGGCAAGATAGATTTCTGTACCCAATCAAGTGTGTATGTTATTCTCTTTTTGAGCCAATTCTGATAAGAGTAAGGCTCAACTGTTGTCTGCCACCCCACACCCTATCTTTGCTTCCACTATAAAAGTGCCTTCATGACTCTTTTAAGTGAGATAATTTACTTCATTTACATCCTTTCCCCCTTCTCCCAGTGCATCCCTCTTTCTCACCCCTTAATTTTATTTTTTTGGACGTCATCCCATCACAGTCAATTCGCATCCATGCCTACTGTCTATGTATACACCTTCTAATTGCCCTAATAATGAGAAAGTTCTTAGGAGTTGTAACTATCATCTTCCAACTAGGAATGTAAACAGTTTAATCTTATTGAATTCCTTATGGTTTCTCTTTCCTGTTTACCTTTTTAATGCTTCTCTTGAGTCTTACATGTGAAATTCAAATTTTCTATTCGGTTCTAAAGGATTATACTCAGTTTTCCTGGGTAGGTGATTCTTGGCTGTAATTCTAGCTCCTTTGCCCTCCAGAATATCACATCCCAAGCCCTCCAGTTCTTTAATGTAGAAACTGCTAAATCTTGTGTTATCCTGACTGTGGATATCTTAACTGTTTCTTTCTGGATGCCTGCAGTATTTTTTCCTTGACTGAGAGCTCTTTTGGCTATAACATTTCTGGGAGTTTTCATTTTAGGATCTTTTTCAGGAGGTGATTATGTGATTCTTTCAATTTCTATTTTACTCTGTAGTTCTAGGATCTCAGCGCAATTTTCCTTGATTTCTTGAAAGATGATTTCTAGGCTTTTTTTTTAATCATGGCTTTCAGGTAGTCCAGTAATTCTTAAATCATCTCTCCTTGATCTCTTTTCCAGGTCTTTTTTTCTTTTCTTTTTTTTTCTTTTAGACGTGAACACCAGAACTCAAATACGGAATAAAGAAAAGAAAAAAAAAAGATCATAAACTTAAATATTGAAATTTAAATACAAGGTAAGAAAAGGGAAAAAAGCATTCATGTACATAGCAGAACATAAGAGAGGATTCAAAATATGTAGTGATGAATTTTCATTTCAAGAAAGTCTGTATGATAAATACTACACATTGTGTTGAGAGCTGTCCATCTTTTCTTTGCTTCCTTGTACATTTTCTTTTATTCTCTGCTGTGCACTTTTTACTTTGTTTTTTTCCCCTTCCCTCCCCTCTCCCCACTCAAAAGGCTACAATTAAGTGCAGATATATTTATATATAGATATTTATGTATGCATATACATATGTACATATATAGCCACATACTTTCCCTAACAAATTCTACTCCTGATCTTTGTTTTTGTGTTTGTACATATCTCTTATTTCCTATCTCTCCTGACTCTTCTTTTCTTCTACCCACTACCTTGCTTTCCTATTGCTTAGCCTATATCCCCCCGGAAGAATCCTTTTCCTATCCTCCCATTCCCTTAAATCTAAGCACCCTTCTATAACCCCCTATAACCTCTTCCCTCACCCTCCCTTTAGAGATTCCTCCCTTATCTTCCCAAGGATCCCTCCCTAATCCTCTCCCCCCTCCTTATCCCCTTACCATTTTATTTCTTCTGAATTTAGGAGACTTTTATACTCATACATATATGTGTATTATTCCCTCTTAAACCCATTCCCAATGAAAGTAGGTTACCAGAACTACCAGCCCTCCTCCCCATCTAATTCCTCTGTGTCAGTTCTTTCTCTTGTACCTCATTTGTATAAAATAATTACTCTTTTTAGCTGTTCCTAAATGGTTTTACTTTTTAAAGTCATATTATACTCAGTTCTACTCTAATCTTTCTACTAACTACTCAATTACTAATGACAATCTTAGACATGTGTTTCACATTTTACATATATAAAAGGTAAATGGTCTGTCCTTATTGAATCCCGTGTAATCAGTCCTTTGTATGTACCTTATATTTCTCTTGACTCTTGTATGTAGATTCTTCTATTAAGTTCAGGTTAGTTTTTTGTTTGTTTGTTTGTTTGTTTACAAAATCCTGAAAGTCTGACAGTTGATCAAATGTCCATTTTTTTTTCATGCTGGATTAAGCTTAACTTTACTGGGTATGATATTTTTTGGCTGAAGCCCCAGGTCTTTTGCTCTTAGATATATAGTGTTCCAAGACCTGTGGTCCTTTAGTGTCTCTGCTACTAGGTCTTGTGTGGTTCTAACTGTGGCACTGTCATATTTAAATTGTTTTATTTTTCTTGTTTATCTTAATATTTCACCCTTGAGCTGGGGGGTTCAGAATTTGACTATAATATTCCTATGAGTTTGCCTCATAGGATCTCTTTCAAGTGGTGATCTATTGATTTTTTCTATTTCTACTTTGCCCCCTTGTTCTAATACTTCAAGATATTTTACTTTAATTATTTCTTTTATTATTGTATCAAGATTCTTTTTTGGATCATAGCTTTCAGGTCGTCTGATTATTCTTATATTTTTCCTTCTTGATCTGTTCTCCAGATCAGTTGTTTTTCTGATAAGATATTTCACTTTCTTTTCTATTTTTTCATTCTTTATATTTGTTTACTTATTTCTTGATCTCTTATAACTTTGCTGGCTTCACGTTACCCAATTCTAATTTTCAAGGTGTCATTTTCTTCCTTAAGATTCTGAATCTCCTTTTCTAATTAGTTGACTTTCTTTTCATAATCTTCTTGTTTTTCTTGGATTGTTCTTTTTTTTTTTTTTTTTAGTTTTTCCTGAATCTCTCTCATTGATTTTTAAAATCTTTTTTAAGTTCTATAAATTCTTTTGGGACAGGTGACCATTTAATGTCACTCTTTGGGGTAGAAGAGGGCTTCTTTGCTTCAATACTCTCCTCTGAAGATGAACCCCAGTCTTCTGTATTCTCATAATAACTTTCTATAGTTGGATTCTTTCTCCTTTGCTGTGCATTTTTTTTTGGCAGTAATAACTTAACTTTTGTAATCACCCGTAGTCCTGGGGTATGGGGGAATGGTGTCTCTTGCCCCAGATCTTCAGTTCTCCCCTCTAGCCTGGAACCAAAGCCAAATTTCCAGCCTCCTGTAAGTGCCCACAGCCAGGGGCATTCCACCCCACTGCTTGTGCACTCACCAGGCATGTGCTAGTTCCTTCTTGTTGCCACTGCTCTCCACAGCACAGCTGGGTCTGGTGTTCCTTGTCAACAGAGGTTCCCTAGATCTCCCCCTGCTTGCATGCCCAACTCCTCTCACTATCCTGGGGGTAAAAATTCCAGTGGCTGGGACTCAGACAGCCTCCCAGACTAGCTAACCCCATGGCTTGCCACTTGTTAACATAGCCTGGAAGTGTTTACTCTTCACAAGGAACAAACCTCAACCTGGGCTTTTTCTTCTTGGATTGTCCCAGGAGGACCCCTGTTGTGCCCCTATTCTTATTTATTTTTACCTGAATTTTTCTGACCTATTCCACCATCTTGACAGAATCCTCTCAGTTTTTCTAATGAAATAGTTCACATTTACTTCTATTTTTAAATTTTTTTCATTTTGTTTTATTGTTTTTTCACGTTTCATGGAGTCATTAGCTTCCAGTTGTCCAATTCTACTTTTTAAGGAATTATTTTCCTCAGTGAATTTTTGTATCTCTTTTTCCATTTGGCCAATTCTACTTTTTAAGGAGCTCTTCTCTTCAATAGATTTTTGTGCCTCTTTTATCATTTGGCCTATTCTGGTTTGTTTGTTTGTTTTTAATTAATTAATTTGTTTTTAGTTTTCAACATTCACCTCCATAAGCTTTTGAGTTTTAAATTTTCTCCCCCTTCCCTTTCCTCCTCCCTCTCCAAGACAGCATGCAATCTGATATAGGCTTTACATATACATTCCTATTAAACATTTTCACATTAGTCATGTTGTAAAGAAGAATTAGAACCCATAGGAGGAACCATAAGGAAGAAGAAACAAAACAAAACAGAAGGGAAGAAAAATCAAATAGTATGCTTTAATCTACATTCAGACTCCATATTTCTTTCTCTGAATGTGGATAGCATTTTCCATCATGAGATTTTTGGAGATATCTTCTATTCTTGCATTGCTGAGAAGAACTAAATCTATCAAAGTTAGTCTTCATACAATGTGGCTGTTACTATGTACAACGTTCTACTGGTTCTGCTCACGTCACTCAGCATCAGTCCATACAAGTCTTTCCAGGTTTGTCTGAAGTCTTTCTGTTCGTCATTTCTTATAGTACAATAGTACTATACATTACATTCAAATACCGCAATTTGTTCAGCCATTCCCCAATTAATGAGCATTCCCTCAATTTCCAATTCTTTGTCACCACAGAAAGAGCTGCTATAAATATTTTTGTATCCTATTCTATTTTTAAGGCGCTACTTTTGTTTTTTTAGCATTTTTTGTGCCTCCTTTATCAAGCTGTTGACTCTTTTTTTCAGCATTTTCTTGCATCACTCTCATTTCTTTTCCCAACTTTTCCTCTACCTCTCTTATTTGATTTTTAAAATCAAACCTCCCCCAGGGCTTCTTTTTTTTGGGAGCCTAAGACTAATTCACATTTTCTGAGACTTTGTGTTTACCTGTTTTGATTTTTGTTTTCATCTTCTAAGTTTGTTGTTTTGATCTTCTCTGTCATCATAGTAACTTCTATAGTCAGGTTCTGTTGTTGTTGTTGTTGTTGTTGTTGTTGTTGTTGTTTGTTCATTTTTCCAGCTTATTCTTGACTTTAAACTTCTTATGTTAACATTGGTCTCTGTTCTCAGGGTGGAGGCGACACTGTCTCCAACTTCAGGTTTTTCATGTTCCCTGTGTTCAGAGCTAGTTCTGGAGGTATATAAGTTTTTATTTCTTCTAAGGTAGTATGATCTAAGGAGAGGTGTGGTCACTGCTCTCCTGTCCTGTGCCCTGGACTGTGAGTGACCACAAGCACCCTTTTCCTCCCTGAAACTGTGATCAGAGTTCCTTGCTCCTGCTAGTGCTCCTCCTCACCCTGGGACTGTGACCCAGAATTGTGTTGGGGTAATGCATCAGTCTTGCTTCCAGTCCTAGTAAAATATCCCCTGTAGTATACTTCTGATCAGTTGTCCACACCCCCTCTCCCCTCCCTGGGCATCTGTGGTCTGGGAATTCTGAAAGCCATTGCCTCAGGATCAGTGACCACCAAGGCTTGTGCTGTCTTGCCTAGGTATGGCCTGTGCTGGACTGTGTTCCACTCTTACCCTGGTGATACAGACCTTTCCTGCTGACCTAAGTTGTCTTGGGCTGCAAAATTGTTTCACCCCATCCTTTTCTTGGTTCTGCACCTCTAGAATTCATTTCGAGGTCTTATTTTAAAGTTGTTTGGAAGGGAATTTGGGAAAGCCCAGACCAGTTCCTGCCTTTACTCAATCATTTTGGCTCCATCTCTGGTTAATACTATATTGGCGATGTTCTTTCTTCTAAGCCACCTTGTAAAATGATCCCTCAAATGCTTTTTAAGTTTGTGTCCCTTTCACCCAGTCTGATACATCTGTTCTTTCTGATTTTATCTTCTTAAATACCACATTAAATTTCTCATATTGCACACCACAGACTGAAGTGTTTAGGTCCAAATCTAATAGTTTCCCTGTCACTGAAAATGAAAATATTGTCATAGAAACTTAGAAACAATGGATTGTTCCATTTTCCATCTATATGTTTTCCTCCTGTACTTTTATCTACAAATAGGATAATATGGGTATCATGCCAAATGATAATCATTGTAATCTACCATCCTCCTTCATGGTGTTTTACTTATATACACTACACATTTATAAAATAAAGTATTTATTGTAATTATAACAAAGTGTTTGTAACATATTACCCTTGGTTTCTGTTTTTCCTTGCTTTGCAAGGAAGATCTCCACTACCTAAAGCAGTTTCTGGACTCTTTTGGACTACTCATTGTGGCAAATCATTTATATCAATTAAACTTATGTAAGAAATGGTGATAATGCAAAAACAATATCTTTGCCTTTTTCCACTTCCCCCTTTTTTTTGGCATCAATCGCTCATTTAAGTAGGTCAATTTAAAGCTGTATTGAGAGAATTAAAGGTACTTTAACTTTAAAAGTACTTTGCAATCCTTTAAGAGTTATGTACCTGTTAGTTATTAGTAGTAGCAATGTGTACATGTAAACATTGTTAAAATATGTGTTGAGATTAATTAAATATTGATTTTAATGTATTACTGAATTCATAGTGATTATCTGACTTGTATTTCCTTAATCAAAGTATATTAGCAGTACAACAAATCATATGTGGGGAAGAGATTGTGAAACTATTTAGCAGAAAAAAAGGGGCTGGGCTTTCATACTCAAAAAGGTGAGTTGTCATTGGTTTAATGCAGAGATTTTTTTTTTTTTGGCTAGGCAGTGGGGTTGAGTGACTTGCCCAGGGTCACACAGCTAGTAAGTGTTATGTGTCTGAGGCCAGATCTGAACTCAGGTCCTCCTGAATCCAGGGCTGGTGCTCTATCCACTATGCTAATGCAGAGATGTTTAACCCTGATTCCATGGATAAATTTCAGAAAGCTCATGAACTTGGATAAGGAAAAAAAATCACATCTTTATTTCAATATAATTGATTTCCTTCACAAGCTTATGTATTTTATTTTATGCATATAAAGTATTATCTTCCAAAGGAGTCTGTAGTCTTCACTAGACTGCCAAAGGGGTTCAGGACACAAAAGATTAAGAATTCCTGGTCTAGTATGTGAGGAGATTTACAGAGAAATGACCACAAGCACAAGGCAGTCTAAAATCAAGTGCTAAATCTAATACAGTTGAATGTGAAAAATGTACAATATAAATAATAAATGCTATGGGTGGACAAGAAAAGGGAATTTTATAATTTTAGAGGTTGGGGTGAAGAATAGCATTTACCTCTTCACCTAGAAGTATCAAAGGTTAAGTAGCCTACTATGTAAAGGTAGTTGATATGTGGTAGATTTGACTAACTTTGCCTGAAGTATCTTTTGTCAATGCAAGGACCCTCTGACACAGCTGTGAAGCTTTTTTCAATCTCTCTCCAAGTCAGTTCATCAAGCATCTGTTAAGCATCTACAACATGACAGGGTTGGGGAATTTCTCAGACCAGATTCCTGTAGAGCCCAGGGAGAAATATGGCCCACTCGAGCGACCAAACTGAAAATCAAATGACTTAATAGCATGTTAAGAAAAACCACTCACTGATAGTGACTTCAGTTTCATAGGGTACCGATTTGGTTTTTGTAGCTTCTCAGGCCCACTTAGAGTACACAGCCAATCAACAGTATTCTGTGGCTACTGAATCTAGGTAAAGAAAGCATGTTCCAGGAGAGGGAGGGTAGCAAAAGGAGGAATCAGTCAAGAGAAAAAGAATGAAGTGAGGGGAAATATTTGCCATGAAAATGGGAGTTTGTTATGAAAGTGAGAAAACAATTCCATTTGCCAGGAAACTGTCAGCCAGTATGAAGAACATAGATTTGCAAACATTCAGAAGGGGAGGAAAAAGGAGGATCCCTTTTCATATCTCTTCTTTGGGGCCAAACTTGTTCATTATAATCTCACAGCAATTAATTCCAGTTGTTTTGTTTTTATTCTTTTCATTTATATTGTTGTCAGCATTGTGTACATTGTCTTCCTGGTTCTGCTTACTTCACTTTTCATCAGTTCATATAAATCTTCTCATATGTCTGTCTAGTCATCATTTTTTATTGTTTCTTATAGCACAGTAATATTATATTACACTTATATACCACAACTTTTTTAGCCATTCTACAATAGATGGGCACCTACTTTATTTCTAGCTCTTTGCTACTACAAAAAAAAATACTGCTATAAATGTTTTGATATGTATGGATTATTTTTTATTATTGACCTTCTTGGGGTACATATATTCCACTAACAGTGGAATTCCTGGGTTAAAGGGTATGGACACGTTAGTCACTTTTGTTACATTGTTACTTTGCAGAGTGTTTGAACCAGTTCATAGCTCCACCATAAGTGTTTTAGTGTGCCTATCTTTCCACAATCCCTCTAGTATTGAGTACTGCTTGTTTTGCTTTAGCCAGCTGTCCTTATTGAACTTGCTCAATTCAAATCCAGCTACAAATATAGAGCACTGTGGTTGAGAGACATTACTAGCCAGGACTTTAATCTTGAAACAGGTCAACAGGAGTCCAAATTGTCTCATTGGGATGTCAGATAAACTAGAGAGGAAACATCAAACTAAAGCCCAAAGGAAAATTAACAACAGAGGAAAAGGAGTGGAGATTCCATGTCCATAAGCAAATTCAGAAATCAATACAGCCAAGATCTGCCAGTCTATTTAGGATGAACAAATTGGCAAACTGGAAATTAAGAACATGGATAGTGAGAAGTGGATTCTGCAGAGCCTATGAGTTGCTGGTCCACTGGCCTCCAGCTTGACTTTGGTTGCTAATTTCATCCATGCCTTCTGGTCCTTGGCTGAAGTTTCTGAATTTGCACAGCCTTGATACAGACATTATTAAGTTACTAATAATTGCAAATAATCTCCTAAATCACTACTCTGCTATCTCATTATGAAAAGGAGGTGACTCTGAGTTCTCAAAGTCTTAGAGAATTTATCAAGTTGGAATGTCATCTAACATGAGCAAAGTCAGGGACTTTATGTCAGCATCCCAAAGATGTCTGAATACTTCAATGAATGTGCAATCTCATCAATGTAAGTATTCTTTCCAGGGAAGCAAACTGTAACCTATTCATGCCTGCTCATCCATGTGACTCTTGTCCCTGTCCTCCTATCAGCCAAAGGAAGTCTATCCAACCCAATGCATACACAAATAGCCCTCATTATTCTCAATTTTTGACCTCCCTTCTTTCCCAGTCCTAAGAAATAGCCAAGTAACGGCTTCAACAATTCTTTTAGTGTTCAGGACTACAATAATGTATGAGGATTTGTGGATTCAGTAACAGCAAGCATTTGTTAAGCACCTGCTCTGTGCTATGCCCTAGGGGTACAAAAACAAAACTGTCCCTACCTTGAAGGAGTTTGCATTCATTCCTTTGCTCAAATTTTTTGATGCCTTCTCATCACACAGAGATGACCCTGGGACCTTGAAGGCTTCAACTGTAGAGCACAGGATCTATCACATCCTACCAAGCTGAAAAGGCTTTGAGCTGGGTGACAGACTGGGTCTCTGTCCTTTGTCCAAGGACCAGCCCAGGCAAATGTAGGGAGGGCCTTCATCAGATCTCTGGTCTTTAGATGATGACTTTAATTTTTCATATACAGAAACTTTCAAAGGCAGTCTACCACTAAGGCATAGAGAAATTGCAGTGTTTGTAGCTAGAGGAAGGACTCGTATCAACAAAAACCACAGCCCTTGGAAATATAGACATATAATTATTACTTATTACTAGAACTTAATAGTACACTAAATTTAGCTCTCACACAGACGGGTGTAGATGACCTATTTAACTGTTTATTTAGGAGAACTTGCCCTACTCTACTCTAGTTTCTCACTCTCCCAATGTGCTCCCCATTTAAATTCCTCAAACTCCTGACTTCATGCTCCCTTCTCTCCCCATCCTCCTTACTCACAACTTTTCACTCCAACTTTTTAAAAAGTTTTGATAAAGTTGGAAATTCAAGAAGAGACAATAAATAGCTTGGCTTTTTTTGTATATGCTTTCCTATTCCTCATCTAAGAAGGGGGAATGTTTTCCTTTATGCTTTTTTCAATTTTTTTGAGACTTACAAATAGATTTCTATTTAAAGACAATATCTTTTTTCTTAAGGTTTTTTAAATTTTGCTTACATTTTGTGAAAGTTGTATTTCATTTTCTATTTTGGTTATTTTGACCAGATGCCTTAGTATTTCTTTCTTAATAGTATTTCTTTGCAACTCTTCCTTGGTTCCTATCCCACTTCCCATTTTGGGCATGATATCATGATAAAAATTATAAATGCTATTATAATGATGATGACAATTATGACGATGATGGAGACAATATTGTATAGTAGAAGAAAACAAGGATTTAGAATCAGAGGACCTATTCATATCCTGATAATGTTACCTGTGTGAGCTTAAACAAGTCACTTAAATTCTCTGGGACTCAATTTTTCCATTTGTAAAATGGGGAAGTTGGTTTACTGATTTCTTGGGGTCCTTTCCAATTCTTAATTCTAGAATTTGAGATATTTGTGCTTTGTGAAATTCTTCATTTGTCCAACTAAATTTCCTCCTGTCTTTCCCACCTTTTGTCAGAAAATACACAAACCTTCCTGTGTTCTTAATAAAATTTCCTGAAGAATAATTAATTGAGCTTTCATCAATCTCTTTAACTTAACAACTCCTTCTCTTGAAAATCTTCAGTGAATTCCCTATCCTCTTAAAATTCAGTTTAATTTAACAAATCTTCTTTCCCTTTTCTTCAAGTACTGAACCCTCTGGGTCTGGCTTCACTTGCGTGAAGTTGCTCTCTAATCGAGGAAGGACTAGAGACACTTGAAAGTCCCTAAGGCTTAGATATTTCTACTTCATGCATCATCACTTTTTTCTTCATCTTTGTTTTCAGTTCTCTAGCATTCTAAAGAGTTTCCAAATAATGAAAGAAATAAAACATAGCGTTTTACCTATAAGAACCAGAATGAGGAAGCTTGAGCCATATCCACGCTGAAGCCCTTAGCAATGCCTCGGTCACAAGTGAAAATTGCTTCTCCAGTATCCTCTTCAATTCCTCCACTGCCCCTACATTGTAGTGGATTGAATGCTGAATGCTGGGCCTGGAATCAAGAAGACTCATCTTCCTGAGTTCAGATCTGCCCTCACACACTTACTAACTGTGTGACCCTGGGCAAGTCACTTAACCCTGTTTGCCTCGGTTTCCTCATCTGTCAAATGAGCTGGAGGAGAAAATGGCAGACTACTCGAGTATCTTTCTCAAGAAAACCCCAAATAGGTTCAAGAAGAGTCAGACTCAACTGAAAAAACCCCAAACAACAACAAGTAACTATTTCTTAAGGGCCCTGAACTAGTGACAAAGTTATTCATGCTGCCCTGGAAGTCACCCTACACTGCACCTTCAGTTTCTGCCTTGGAACACTCTGCATTCCATTGCGATGCCTTTACATAGGCAATTTCCCATGCCTGGAATTCACTCCTTCCTCAACTCTTCTTTTTGAATCCTTAGCCTCCTTCAAGGTTCCACTCAAGTGCCACCTCCTGTGAGATGCCTTTCTCTATCCTCTTAGTCGTTAGAATCATGGCCTTCTTCAAATGATTTTATTCCTACTTATCTAGGGAAACATATCCTCCCAAAAGATGCAAACCTCACTGCAGGCAGAGACTGGTTTGCTTTTTCCTTTCATCTTTGTATCTCTAGGACCTAGCCCAGTGCCTTGCCATAACTGATGTTTAATAAATGCTCGTTGCATGAAAGAGCAGATAAATAACTGTAAGAATTAGTTGAGCGATGGATAAAGTGATGTAGGCCCTTTTTTTGAAGGTAAGTTATAAAGATCAAGTGTCTCATCTTACCTGAGTCCTGTAGCTTGTCAGCTTTGGCAGGTGTCTAAAAATATCCTGCTTGCCTTCTCTTCCTAATTAGGAGATTTATAATGAAGACCTGCTGAAAGGTCCCGTTTTGCTTTTGTCTTTTCCACTTAACAATAATAAATAACATTTATATAGTACTGTAAGGTTTACAAAGCACTTTATCCATATTAACTCATTTGATCCTTAGTATAACCCTGTAAGGTAGATTATACCCATTTTACAGATCAGAAAACTGAAGCTTGCCCAAGCTAGTATCTGAGGCAGGATGTGATCCTGGGTTTTCCTGATTCCAGATCTACCACTCTATCCTCTATTCCAGGTTGCTCAATATAACTGCTCTATTTCCTCATGTAGGGGGCTTGACTTAATTTTTCATACTGCCTTTCCTTTCTAAAAAGTCTAGAGTTACTCCTCATCTTCATCTCTTGGCTTCTTTTAAATCTTGGTTAAAATTCCACTTTTGGCAATAAGCCTTTCCTGGTCCCCTTTGATGTCAGAGATCCCTTGCAATGTCCGCAGCACCTTGAAGTCTATAATTGTTCTCATGTTTTCTTCCTCTCTACTCCCACCCCCTTAGAAAATGAGCATTTAAAAGACAGGGACTGGTTTTGCCTTCCTTTGTATTCCCAGTACTTGTAACACAGTGCCTGGTACATAGAAAAACGCTTAATAAATGCTTGTTGACCACCTCCTAATCTTATGTCTCAGGCTTGTAAACTAACCTATTGCATCCCAGTTACGCCAATCAAGTCATGGCTCTGCTTGTAAATCCAGTTCTTTTGTTGCTTTAGCAATTAATCGACAAGTTTTTATTGAGTCCCTGATGCCAGGCTTAGGGGGTAGGGTGGAAGAAATAGAAGTTTAAAGCGTGGTCCCTGGCTTCAAGATATTTACAATCTAGTTGAGACAGCCAAGACTAATAGAAGTAAAATGATGATTAAACAAAACAAGACGGTGTATCCTTATGTACTGAATGATGAGGTGCAGACGGCAGGTGCTATATGAGACTTTTGGGATAGTAGAAACAATTGAGGGTGCAAGAGTAAAGTTGACTCCTTGAAGGCAGTAGTACTGAAACTGAGCCTTGGAGGATGAGGAGGAATTGGAGAGGCAGGAAGGAAAAAAAAGATTGAGATTCATATTTTCCCTTTTCAGTATACTTATATCCATTGTGGATTTTATTCACATTTACCACTTGTCTTGACTTCAAAAAAAGTATGCCCTCGGTCCTTGTTACCAGCTCTTTTTTCAAGCCCAGACAATGTAGTTTCAAAATTTGTTGCAGTACTTTGGAATCTTAGCTCTGCGTGATTATTGTTGGTAGTTGGGTTATTTTTTGGTTTTGTTCTTTTTTAAGGTCAACTTGGGGTACCAGAGATTCTGCTCACAGCATCACCCTTGTCTCTTCTTTCAAAGGTCCCTATAGTCACTTTCATAGCCTTTTATGTCTCCTGACACTAAGTATTGGGGAAAACCAGAAGACTAAGCAGCAATTAGGTCATATGAAGAATTTAAGACCAACTATACAAGGCTAGGGTAAAATTCATGAATGAAGGCTGGCCTGACTTGAGCTCAAATGAAAGGTTAGCTATAGTGATTGGGATTTTGAGTCCTCCAGAGTTGGGACCATTGAATGCTGTAAGTGACAACTATAACCTTTCTTTAAATGTTGTCCCCACCCCTCCCCCCTCACCCCCCGCTGCTGTGCACAGCATTTGTTTTCTATTGCTGAATCATTAAATAGCAATATGATCATTATTTCCATTTCCCTGGTTCTAACTGGGGTTTTGGAGCCGGTTCCCATTCCCAGTTCATTAACTGGCTGACCCTAGCATTAACACCCCTCCACTGGGGGTTGCCTTGGAGACAAAGCTTCCTGTGCGTAATCCAAGATTATCTGGCTCTTTATCCTGCATGTGACCCTTAATTACTTGCTAAATTAGAATGGTTTTCTGAAAATCACAAGAGGAGGTTAATATGTTCTTCCAGAGCTGGTCAAGCTAAGATGACACTAAATTCACAGGGAATTCAAATTCCATGATCCCTGAAGGCGTCTCTTTCAGGAAGGAGATGAACTCTCCCGGTGGGAGGCAGTGCCCCTCCAGAGAGCTGCTGTCACTCAACTTTCCCCGCCTGCATTTTAGCCACTGTCTAATCTGCTCCAGACAATTCGCTATGTCAATATCGGGCAGGTTAATTATGGGGCAGGGTCTTGCATCCATTTGTCTTTGACAATTAATGTTGTCTTTGAAATTAATTGGTTCTTCTGAGAATCATTGCATGGTTTAATTATATAAATATACTTTAGCCCCCCCAATGCTCCATATGCCAATTTAGAGCAAGAAGGTGGGAAGGAGGGGGTGAGGGTGAGGACACTTAGCAAACCTACCAAAGACTGGAAAAGGGACAGTTGGGGACAATTAACTGGGCATCATGATATGGGTTTGTTTTCTTTCTAATTTTATAGCTTAAAAGTTAACAAGACTAGTGAGAGGAGGGAAGGAACTCCTAGATTCTCATAACTTTGTTTGAAATAACAGAGAGTATCTATTTAGTAACGCTCTTCTTGATAACCCAGAAGATGATGGGATCACAGATTTAAAGCCAGAAGGGGTCTTAGATGCCATTTAGTCCAACCTTTTCATTTTTACAGATAAGGAAACTGAGTTCAAATCTGGCCTCAGACACTTGCTAGCTGTGTGACCTTGAACCCTGTCTGCTTCAGTTCTTCATCTATCAAATGAGCTGGAGAAGGAAATGGCAAACCACTTCAGTATCTTTTCCAAGAAAACCCCAAATGGGATCATGAAGAGTTGGATATGACTGAAAAATGACTTAACATAATGTTACAGTAACTCAGGAGTTCTCAGACTTCTTTTGTTTACAATCTATGTAGAAGAGACTCAGAACTCCTATACTATCCATTTCTACTTGTTACCCCACTCTGTTAAGAAAAAAGCCTCTCAGAACTGAATCAAATTTATAAGAATACAAGCCATTACCCAACTGATAAAAATGGTCAAAGGATATGAACAGTTTTCAGATGAAACTCAAAGCTGTCTCTAGGCATATGAGGAAGTGTTCTAAATCACTTTTGATTAAAGAAATGCAAATTAAAACAACTCTGAGGTACCACCTCATACCTATCAGATTGGCTAATATGACAAAAAAGAAAACTAATAAATGTTGGATACAGGAAATTGGGACACTAATGCATTGTTGGTGGAGTTGTGAACTAACCCAACTATTCTGGAGAACAATTTGGAACCATGACCAACTGGCAACCAAACTGTGCATACCCTTTTATCCAGCAATAGCACTACTAGGTCTGTATCCCAAAGAGAATATTAAAAAAAGGAAAAAGGACATACATATGCAAAAATATTTATAGCATCTCTTTTCATGTTGGCAAAATATTGGAAACTGAGGGGGTACCCGTTAATTGGGAGGTGGAATACTTTGTGTAATAAGAAATGATGAACAGGCAGATTTCATAAAAACCTGGAAAGACTTGTACCAACCGATGCAAAGTGAAATGAGCAGAACTAGGAAAACTTTTTACATGGTATCAGCAACACTGTGTGATGATTAACTATGAACTACTCAGCTTTTCTCAGCAACAAAATGAACCAAGACAAGTACGAAGGACTCATGAAGGAAAATGCTATCCATGTCTAGATAAAGAACTGATGGACTCTGCAGATTGAAACATACTTTTTCCACTTACTTTATTCTTTTTTATGATTTTTTTCCTTTTGATCTGTTTCTTCTTTCATAACTGTGACTAATGTGGAAATATGATTTATGGTAGCACATGTATAAGCTATACCAAATTGCCTATCATTTTAGGAAGGGGGAGGGAAGGGAAGGGAAGGAGTGGGAAAAATTTGGAACTCAAAATCTTGCAAAAATGAATGCTCAAGATTGTCTTGACATGTAATTGGGGGAAAATACTATTTTTAAAAATCCTCTCAACTAGAAGTATCACCAGAATCCATAATAAGAAATGGACTCGGGGCAGCTAGGTGGCACAATGGATAGAGCACTGGCCCTGAATTCAGGAGAACCTGAGTTCAAATGCAGCCTCAGACACATAAAACTCACCAGCTGTATGACTCTGGGCAAGTCACTTAACCCCAATTGCCTCACCAAAATAAATAAAAAATTTTTTAAAATGGACTGCTTGGGGGCACTAATAAAGTGATGCCTGATTTTTATTACTTTGATATTTACATGCATCTATGGTTTCATTATTGTGGGTATTTACTTCAAAGGTGCAGATCTTTGATTTTGTCTATGCCCTCTACTAATGCAGATTGGTATTTCTCTGCAGCTCATTGGCTAAGAGATTTGGCACCATGAGAAACAGCATGGCATCATGGATAGAGAGCTCGCCTCAGAGACAGAAAGACCATAAATCTTCTACCAGGAGCCCATCCAACATGCTGGAAGCCTTTCTTTATATCTCTTGGCATTGCAGGGATATAAATAGATCACTTGAGGTGGATCACCATCAGGGATCTAGGCACTTGCTATTTAATTGGTCCATCTTTTTCCCCCTGGACAGTTCTCACCTATTTGGTGCAGTTCTTTGTTTATAACATATTGCAGCCTACTTATGCCCACCATATATTTTCCCATTGCCCTTTGGGTGACCTTGAACTTTTATTTTTCAATGACCATAATATGAATACAGAACTATGAGATTCTGAATTTAGCCAAAAACTTGTCGATACTAAAAAAAGATGTAGATGCCAAGAAACAACATATCCACCCAAATGACAACATCTAATAATGTCATTTGGATGCTTTCCCATTCAAAACAAAAGGTCCTATTCTGTCCTCCATGATTGGATGAGATCTTCACCCTAAGATACACTGAGTTGCCTTTTTTTTTTTTTTGCTTTTTGGTGAGGCAGTAAGGGTTAAGTGACTTGCCCAGGGTCACACAGCTAGTAAGTATCAAGTGTCTGAGGCCACATTTGAACTCAGGTCCTCCTGACTCCAAGACCAGAGTTTCTGAGTTACCTTTGAGTTAAAATACGCACAACCCCAAAACCACCCTTTCTAATCCCCTCCCCCCCAACTCCTGTGACTCCTAGACCTGCATAGGAGATTCTGATACTTGAATCATGGTACTTGAGTAGGAAATGCTGATTTTGATTAGTGGTCTTTCCTCTTACCTCTTTAATTATGGATGTTTAGTAAATGTACAAACGTACTGCAATGCTAGAAAATATTGTTTGAAAAAATATGCCCCTTAAAATTATGTCACCCCACCATGGACCTTCTTTGTGCACAGTTGGTCTAGTCCAGTAGTTTTTCCCAATTTTCTTTGATTTAGTATCATTTATTCCTTACATAGCCTATTCAGATATGTGATAATAGAGCACACTGTCTCTGAATGTGAAAAGAATTTATTATGAAATCTTTAGAGGTCTTCTCCATTTTTCAATCTATTTGTTCTTTCTCCCAGTTTCATCCTTCAATTGTCAGTCACATAGATAACACAGTTGGGATTTTAACTAAGGTAATATGATTCAAAAGCCAATCCTTTTTCCACTATACCACCAGCTCAACAGGAGTTTTTATACAATATCTCTCCAACCCTTTGGTTCCCAATACTAGCTTTGGAGCTATGAATTCAAATAAATGTGGAAGAGTATGCCCCTACTTGAACACATATGTTTTGCTATTGTTCTCAGAAGGCTTTGTGCAAAATTTACCATAGCATGCAAGAGGCAGCCAGTTGGTATAATAGAAGCAGCACTTCTTAAACCATGGGTTGCACCCCCATAAGAAGATACACAAAAAAAGTAGCAAGAGTAAAAGATTTATGAACATGCAACCAAAAATTAATTAAAAATTAAACACGTGATGAATCCAAGGTTTTTCTGGCAGTGCTTACCAATGTTGCATTACTGCAGTCTTGGTTCTGAACATGAAGCATGCGCACTTTGCACTGCGTATGCCCTCAGGCCACACAACACCAAGGAATACTGCCAATATGTGAAAAGGGATCACAAGTGGAAAAAGTTTAAGAAGTCCTGGAACAGAGCACTGAATCCTGAAAAAGGAAGACCTTAGCTCAGATCTGGCCTCAGACACTTACTAGCTGTGGGTCCCTGGGCAAATCCCTTTACCTGACATTCAGTTTTCTGATATGTAAAATGGGGGTAATAATAACACTCAGTCCCAGGATTGTTGTGAAGATAAAATAAGATAATATTTGTAAAGCACTTTGCAAACATTTAAAGTGTAATATAAGTGCGAGCTATTATGTCCCCAAATACAGAACTCTGATTTTATGGGTTTAATTATAGCATATATGGCTGTATGAGAAGAAAGTCTCATGGGGCACGAGTGAAGTAGATGAATGAGGGGCAGCTAGGTGGCTCAATGGATAAAGAACCGGCCCTGGAGTCAGAAGGACCTGAGTTCAAATCCAGCCTCAGATACATAACACTTACTAGCTGTCTGACTCTGGGCAAGTCACTTAACCCCAATTGCCTTGCCCCTTCCCCCAAAAATAAAGAAATAGATGAATGAATGAATAAAAAAGAATGCATTTAATGTTATGTCCTCAGCACTCGGAATACCAGTATAAGAACTAGACAATTTCTGCCCTTAAGAAGGTTACATTCTGGGGGGCAGCTAGGTGGTGCAGTGGATAGAGCACCAGCTGTGGATTCAGAAGGACCTGAGTTCAAATCCAGCCTCAGACACATAGCACTTACTAGCTGTGTGGCCCTGGGCAAGTCACTTAGCCCCA
Source organism: Phascolarctos cinereus (assembly GCF_003287225.1). NCBI lineage: Eukaryota > Metazoa > Chordata > Mammalia > Diprotodontia > Phascolarctidae > Phascolarctos > Phascolarctos cinereus. The sequence goes on from NW_027555847.1 coordinate 361,659,468, forward strand.
TTGCCTAGCCAAAAAAACAAACAACAAAAAAAAATTGCAAAAAAACCCACAAGCTTACATTCTGATTGTGGTAAGACAGTATGCATAGGAAGGCAAATAGCAATGCTCAGCAGTCACTGCAGCAAGTCAGATGCATCACACAGTCAGTATGTGTCAGAAATGGAACTTGGACTCATCTTTCTAGCTCTAAGGCTAGCTTTCTAACCACTACTCTGTCCTACTAGGTTAGATTTATATTATGTATAGAAGAATGGTTGGTTTAACATTAGGAAAGCTATCAAATAATAAATCATATTAGTTAAAGAATCACATGATTATGTGACATGCAGAATAAGCCTTTGTCAAAATATATCAATCATTTATGTTTTAAAAAAACACTAAGAAGTACTTAATGTGATCAGAATAATTAAAGCTAGAGTTTATCTTCAATAGAGAAAAACCAAGAACTTTCCCAACATGACGTGTGGTAAAACAAAAGTGCTCCTTATTACTTTATGTAGTGCTAGAAATGCTAGCTTTAAATGGGAAAAAAGAGTTGAAGAAGTAAGTATAGGCAAAAGGGAGCAAAATTATCTGCTTTTGCAAATGAAATCCTGGTTTATTTAGAAAATCCTCAAGAGGCAATGAAAAAAAACCCCACCACTTAATAGCTTTACTGAAGTAAAACCACAGAAATTATCAGTCTTTCTGCATTTTATTAACAAAGCCTAGGAGGAAAAGTTAGAAAGAGAAATTCCATTAAAAATACCTACACAAAATATAAAATATTTGGATGTTAACACACAAAAGATACATAAATGCAGCTTTAAAAACATCTTTACAGAAATAAAGGAAGACAAATCATTGGCGACACATTCATCATTCATGGTTGGGCCAACAAATATAATAAAATGATTATTTTTACTAAATTAATTTTTAAGTTTAGTACTCTGCCATCAAGTTGCTAATAGTCTACCTCAGGGATGGGGAACTGTGGCCTTGAGGCCACATGTGGCCTTCTAGGTCCTTGGGTACAGCCTTATGAACGAGTCTGAGTTTTACAGAACAAATCCTTTTATTAAGGGGATTTTTTCTGTAAATTTTGGAAAACAGTCAAAGGGCTGCACTTGAGGACCTTCAGGGCCACATGTGGCCTCAATGCTGCAGGTTCCTTACTCCTGGTTTACCTTATTTGTTGTTGTTGAGTAGTTTCAGTCATGTGCAATTCTTTGTGATTTCATTTGGAGGGGTGAGGTGTTTGGCAAAGATACTGGTGTGGTTTGCCATTTCCTTCTTCAGTTCATTTTACAGATGAGGAACTGAGGCAAAATAGGGTTAAGTGACTTGCCCAGGGTGACATAGCTAGTTAAGTGTCTGAGGCCAGATTTGAACTCAGATATTCCCGACTCTGGTGCCACTGTACCACCTAGCTGCTCAGTCTACCTTATAGACCTTATATAGACAATAACACAGTTCATTAGGAGGAACAAAAAAACTGGAGTACCCAAAAGGACAATTTTTTTGAAAATAGAAATGGAGGACTTGAAGTACCAGCTCTCAGAATATAATGTAAAATGCCAATCATCAAAATGATTTGACACTAGTCAAAAATGGAAAAATAAATCAGTAATACATATAGAGTAGATAATCAAGAAAGAAACAACAGTGACAAACAAAAGATCAGAAATGATCAGGTTAAGGACTCCTTCTATGATAAGACCAGGGAAAATAGGAAAGCCCTTTAACAGTTAATAGTTTTGCAATAACAAGTAACACCATATGCCAAAATAAACTCAAAATTGATATATTCTAAATATAAAAGCTTATTTGTTTTTAATTAGAGGAGAATGGAAGGCAGTACCTTTCAAACCTATGATTGGGAAGAATGCTAACTAGGGAAGGGATAAGATGATTATAAAATACAAAATAGACAATTTCAAATACATAAAATCCAAAAACTTTTCCATGAACAAAACCAATGTAGCATGCATGCAAAATGAAATTGTCAATTGGGAAAAATCTTTGCATTAAATACTTTTGGTAAAAATCTAATATCCAGATATAAAGGGAATTAACACAAATTTACAAGAGCAGGAGTCATTCTCCAATAGATAAGGAATCAACTGTTATTAACAAATTGATTTCAAAAGAAGAAATGCAAAGGTCAAGAAATATCTGGCAAAGTCACCTAATTAATTGATTAATATGAGAGAAATGAACATTTAATCCTGAAGTTTTACCTTATACTCAACAAAATGGAAAAAATGACAAAAGTAGAATAGCTAATGTTAGAGTGGTTACAGTTGAGAATTTGTCCAACAATTCTAGAAAACAAATTGCAACTATTCAGGAAAAGCACTAAATTGTTCATACGCTGACCCAGAATTTAAATGCTAGGAATATACCCAAAGGAGAGTAAAGACAAAAAGAGTGGCCCATATATTACAAAATATTGATAATATGACTCTTTGTGGTAGCCAAAAAAAGTACTGAAAACAAAGTAGGTATCTATCAATTGGAGGATGGCTCAATAAATTTTGATATAATAGAATATCACTGGGCCATAAGAAACAATTAATATTAAAAATTCACAGAAATGTAGGAAGACATGTGAATTTCAGAAATGAAGCAAGTAGAAACAAGAAAACAATATACAATAATGTAAAGGAAAACAAGATCAAAAGACATAAGTCAAATGGATATGATAATAGTAATAGCTAACATTTATATATGGCTTTAAGGTTTACAAAGCACTCATTTGATCCTCACAATGACTCTGGGAGGTAGTTGTTATTTTTATCCTCATTTTACAGATGAGGAAACTGAGTCTGAGAGAGGATAAGTGACTTGCCTACAGTCTCATAGCTTGTAAGTAGATGTCTGACTCAGTATTAGAACTCATCTCTTCTTGATTCCAAGTCCAGCACTCTCTCCTTACTTGATCCCAAAGCCAGGAGATGATATTTTGCCTTTCTCTTCAAGTTAGAGAGGTGATAGTCTACAGGTCCAGAACGAGATGCAGTCTTTTGGATATGGTCAATGTATTGATTTGTTTTGCTTAACTATTTCTTATTATAAGAGAGGGTTGTACTAGGATAGGAGTGGTATCAGGGTATGACAACAACGTAAAAGAAGTATCATTTTCTTTAAAAAAAAAAAAAGAAATACATTCTAAGAGCATAGGAAAGAATACTAAAAATAATTGGCTATTCTAGAAGCCACTGGCAATGAGCAAGTGTCAGTTCTGCAGAGCCACTGTCAAGTGTGAAAGTCACATGTTTTTTATCCTTTGTTTCTGAAGAGGACCAATGACATCATGGTATGATATCCTGACTTGCACATGATTTGAATTTAAGTGAGGCAGCCTCACTCTGTCTTCTAGACTCATTAAAGTCCAGTGGCGGGACAAGAGTCAAGACAACTGGCAATGGCCTGGGATGCAGTGGATGACCTTATTGTCTTTAATGTTTGACCAGGTTCTAAGTACTCCACAGCACCTCTTCAGCCACCTACACAACAGTTGGAACAAATTGTTCTAATCTACCCATTCCATTGGGGAAAGTCTTCATATGCTTGGAGTAGATATCCCCCCAACTCACCAACATGTTTGAGCCCTTTCAGTTACCTTTGACCTGGTTTGACTCATTTTGCTGAGACAGTTTTACCAGGGTTGGGCCACCACACATGCTACAGTTTCTTGGAGCCACAGGTGAGAGTGTCTCAGCAGGTAGTGAGTACCAATCCCAAGAAAAATAGAAAAATTTTCCTCTTGGCCACAACCGAAGAACTTTTGAGAACTAAAGATTTTTCTAGGATTTGGTGGCTACTATGGGAAATTTGTGAAGAACTTGGCCATTATTTCTAAGCCTCCTGATGACCTTACCATGAATATATAGTCAAGAAAAAGTGGAAACAGAAGGGCAAAAGTGGACATGGTAGTCTGAATTCTCTGACAACTTTTGGAGATCACTGGGATCAGAAATGTGAGCAGGTCTTCAGGGACTTGGTCAACTTTCCCTCACTTGCAGTGGTGTTGGCTTATGCAGACCCAAGTGTGTCATTTGTGTTACATACTGACACCAGCCTGAATGGCATTGGTGCAGTTTTATACAAGGAGAGCAATGTCTACTAGAAGCCTATTACATTCCCAGTAGGAAATTGGCACAAATACATGAGGAAGAAACAGTCTCCCACAGATAAGTGGCCAAGGGCATTGTATGATAAAATGCACCAAACCACTAAGAGAAATGTGAATAAAACAAGTCTGAGTTGTTTTAACAACTCCACTTCACATCCATCAAATTGGCAAAGATAATAAAAGAAAAAAGCATTATATATGCAGTATTAAATGGAGAGGCTGTGGGAAGAAAGGCACACTAGTGGTTGGTGGAAATGTGGATGAATGATTTGATATTATTCTAGAAAAGTCACAAAACTATGCATCCCTTCTGACCCACAGGTGTTGCTACTAGGCACCAGTTTGAACACAGAAAGAAAGGAGCGAAGAGTCAAGAAAAGGGGCCCTGGAACATTCTTCACAATAAGCCAAGCTCAATTAAGGGTGAGCCAGAGGATTTGAGCAGGAAAGGGTGATGGACTCACCAGACAAGAGGGTTCAGATTTCATAGAAATAAATCTCCAGTGGTGCCTAGTCCACCCCTACTGGTACTGGAAGGTCCATTTGGCCTTGTTCCATGTCAAATCCCACTTTTGACACTAATTAATGTCAACTGGACCGGAACCAGCCTCTAATCTGTGGGTGGCCAGAGCCAAACAAACAGAAGGCTAGAGACAGGAAAGTCAAAACACAAAGAAAATTTTAATTAATTTCAGAGCAAGGAAAATGACGTATGCATACAGAAGCTCCCCCCCCCCCAAGAAAGAGGGCTTAAGGCTGCTAAGGCTGGGGCCGTTTATATACATAAAAGGGGTTGGCCCACAACACAATCATTCTTAGATCTTGAGATAGTTCTCATAGCCACATTTCTTGGGACAATACAGGCATTTTTGGGTCCTATGGGAACAGTCATTGTCTCAAATCTTATGGGTTGTGGTCACCCTTCCAGGTACAGAACCAGAGTTCTGTGACAGGAAGGAGTACAGTACCTGTCACTAACAAGGAACAGTGCTTGTGAACATGTGATATAGATGGCCCTAGGAAATAGGGGGAGCTAAATCCCTAGTGAATACCTGGTGCTGGTCCAAGCAATGCACTTTGCCAGGGGTTGATATCATCATGAGCACAAAGGATTATTGCTATGCCAAGCACAGGACGCAACCTCCTTGTTGGGCCTTAGCTCTGAAAAACAGGGCATCTCCAAAATATTTTGACAATAAATATACCCCAAATATCTTATACCTTCCAAAGTTACTTTGAATGGAATTTCCCTTTCTAGCTCTTCCTGCCAATTGTTATTGCTAATAACGCATTTTAAAATATTTTCTTTTTTTCAATTACATGTAAAAATAATTTTAACATTCTTTTTTAAAATTTGAATTCCAAATTCTTATCCTCTCTCCATCTACTCCCCCCTAACAACATGGCAAACAATTTGATACAGGTTATACATGTGCAGTCATGGTAAACGTCTCCATACTAATCATGCTGTGGGAAAAAAAAAACAAAAAAAAACATAAAAAAAGAAGTAAAAAATCATATGCTTGGCTCTGCATTCAGATTCCATCAGTTCTTTCTCTGGAGGTAAATAGAATTTTTTTTTTATCATAAGTCCTTCAGAATTGTCTTAGATCTTTGTATTACTGAGAATAGCTGTCATTGACAGTTGTTCATCATACAATGTTGCTGTTACTATATACAATGATCTCCTGGTTCTGCTCACTTCACTTTGCATCAATTCATGTAAATCATTCCAGGTTTTTCTGAAAACCTCCTGTTATTGTTCAGCCATTTCCTAATTGATGGGCATCTCCTCAATTTCTAATTCTTTGCCACCACAAAATGAACTGCTGTAAATATTTTTGTGAGTATGTTCTTTTCCTTTCTTTTTTCCTTTTTAGCTCTTTGGGATACAGAGCTAGCAGTGGTATTGCTGGGTCAAAGGGTAAGCAGTTTTATAGTGCTTTGGGCATAGTTCCAAATTACTCTCTAGAATGATTGGATCAATTCACAACTCCACCAATAGTGCTTTTGTGTCCCAATTTTCCCACATTCCCTACAACATTAATAATTTTCCCACTCTGATAGGTGTGAGATGATACCTCAGAGCTGTTTTAATTTGCCATTTCTCTGAGCATTTTTTCATATAATTATAGATAGCTTTGATTTCTTTGTCTAAAAACTGCCTGTTCATCTCCTTTGTCCATCTATCAATTGGGAATGATTTGTATTCTGATAAATTTGATTAAGTTCTCTATGTATTTGAGAAGTGAGGTCTTTATCAGAGAAACTTGCTATTTCCTTCCCCTATCCTCAGTTTTCTGCTTTCTTTTTAATCTTGGCTGCATTGGTTTTGTTTGTGCAAAACTTTTTTTAATTTAATGTAATCAAAATTATTCATTTTATATCCCGTAATGCTCTCTGTCTCTTATTTGGTCATAAAATCTGCCCTTATCCATGGATCTGACAAGTAAATTATTCCATGCCCCTTAATTTGCTTATGATATTCCCCTTTATGTCTAAATTATTTACCTATTTTGACCTCATCTTGGTGTAGAGTGTGAGATGTTGATCTATTCCTAGTTTCTGCCTAACTGGCTTCCAGTTTTCCCAGCAGTTTTTGTCAGACAGTGAGTTCTTGTCCCAAAAGCTTGGATTTTTGAGTTTATCAAACACTAGATTACTATGGTCATTGCCTGCTGAGTATTGTGTATCTAATCTATTCCACTGATCCACCACTCTGTTTCTTAGTCAATACCAGATTATTTTGGTGATTACCACTTTATAATATAGTTTGAGATCTGTTAACGGCTAGGCCTTCCTTCACACTTTTTTTCATTAATTCATTACCTTGATATCTTTGACCTTTTGTTGTTCCAAATAAATTTTGCTATTATTTTTTCTAGCTCTACAAAATTTTTTTGGTAGTTTAATTGGTATGGCACTGAATAAGTAAATTAATTTAGGTAGAATTGTTGTCTTTATTATATTTGTCCAGCCTACCCATGAGAAATTAATATTTTTCCCAGTTGTTCAGATCTGATTTTGTGTGTGTGAAAAGTGTTTTGTATTGTGTTCATATATTTCCTGGGATGTCTTGCCAGGTAGACTCCCAAGTATTTTATATTGTCTAGCCTACTTAAAATGGAATTTCTCTAACTCTTGGGGCTGCATTTTGTTGGCATACACACACACACACACACACACACACACACACACACACACACACATATAAATATATATTGCACACACATATATGTAAATACTTATGGTTTATGGTTTTATTTTATACCCTGAAACTTTGCTAAAGTTGTTAATTATTTTCACTGGTTTTTTTAGTTGATTCTGAAGGATTCTTTAAGTATATCATCATGCCATCTGCAAAGAGGTATAGTTTTGTTTCCTCATTACCCAGTCTAATTCCATCAATTTCTTTTTCTCCTCTTATTGGTATAGTTTTCTAGATCAACAGTACAATTTCTAGTACAATATTGAATAATAGTGGTGATAATGGACCCATGCTTCACCCCCTGATCTTATTGGAAAGGCTTCTAACTTCTCCCCATTACAGATAATGCTTACTGATGGTTTTAGATAGATACTACCTATCATTTTAAGGAAAGCTCCATCATTCCCTATGCATTCTAGTGTTTTTAATAGGAATGAGTGTTGTATTTTGTTAAAAACTTTTTTCTGCATCTATTGAGATAATCATATGATTTTTCTTGCTTTTGTTATTGATATGATCAATGATACTGATAGTATTTCCAATATTGCATCAGTCCTGCATTTCTGGTATAAATCCCACCTGGTCCTGTTATGTGATCTTTATGACATATTGCTGTAATCTCCTTGCTAGTATTTTAATTAAAATTTTTGCAACAAAATTCATTAAGGAAATTGGTCTATTGTTTTCTTTCTGTTTTTGCTCTGCCTTGGTTATATATCAACATCAAGTTTGTGCTGTAAAAGGAATTTGAGAGGACTCCTTCTTTGTCTATTCTTCCAAATAGCTTATACAGTACTGGAATTAATTCTTCTTTAAATGTTTGGTAGAATTCACTTGCACATTCATTTGGTCCTGGGGCTTTTTTTCTTAGGGAGCTTATTAATGGCTTGTTCATTTATTTATTCTAAGATAGGGTTATTTAAGTATTTTATTTCATTTTCTGTTAATCTTTCTAGACATTTTATGTTTTTGTAAATATTCATCCATTTCAGTTATAGTGTTATATTTATTGGCATATAATGGGCAAAATATCTTCTAATAATTACCTTAATTTCATCTTCATTGGTGGTGAATTCACCCTTTTCATTTTTGTTACTGGTAATTTGGTTTTCTTCTTTCTTTTTCTTTAACCAAATTATCCAATGGTTTCTCTATTTTATTGTTTTTTTCTTTATTTTCTTATGTATAGTTTATTACAAATTCAATTAATAGCCTGAATGCTACAGAATAAGAGTGAACAAGTTGAATTTCAATGTTATAAATAACTGGCTCTTTAAAAAAAAAGCAACCAATATTCATTTCTTTGGCCTTTTCTTTTTGTGTATGCTTTTTGGACCTCTCTGTTAGAAATTTTTCTTCTTCCTGATAAGACTTTTCACATCCCTGTCATGAAGCCAGTCAGCTCATTCATCCTCCCACTGAAATTGTTTGATACTTGCATTATCTCTGTTGGCCATGGCATTCATACTAATGTTATCAAACTTGGAGCCAACATTTTCATCCAGCAGCTGGCCAAACTCTTCAGCAGATACAAATAAACTGAAGTCATTGAAGGATTGATTCTTTTTCTGCCTTGGGCCTTGAAGTGATGCAGCAAAGTCAACATCACCTACTTTTTTTCCATTTGCCTTTTTTAATGCTGGCCTTGGTGCCGACTTCATCTTCTAGTTCTGGAATGCTTTCACTTTCTTCATCTAGCACATCCATGAATGTACCTCCATTTTCATCAATTTCCTCAAATTCCTCATCCATACTGCCCAAGGAGATCTCTTCCTCATACAAATCACTGAAGTCATCATCATTACTACTTTCCAAGTCTGATTCCTCATCCCCTTGCGTATTTTTAGTCTCTTTAGTTTTCTTTTTTACATTACCAGCAAAATTGAGGTCATCCTTTCCAGCAGCACTAAAGTAATTATCATCTTCAACTGTGTCAAGTATCTTCTCAAATTCCTTATCATCTACATCTTCTACACTTTCATCATCTGAAGATATTTGATGTTTATATTTTTCTTTGTCAACCTTCTTGTAGTACTTACAGAAAAAATTTCATCCACTGGTATCTGGCTTTCTTCTTTTGCAAGGAATTCCTTATTGTTCACAGCAAGATTCCTCAAATCATTCATGAAATGCTTCCTCTTTGACTGCATCACAACACTATCTGTGTTCTCTTTCCCCTTATGTTGCTTTGGATTCCTATATACAAATTGATCCAAAAATCTCATTAGTGTAAAATCCTGTAATCTTGAATATTGAATATAACCCCCCTGTAAAATAGTTTCTGCAAAAAGGGCCACAGATGGATGAAAATGTTCAGAATGCTTCCTGAGTTGCCAAAGACTTGTATTATCTGCTCCACAGAACAAAGGGTTTCGATTCAATGGATCTTGGGAATTTAAGTTTTTTCTACCCTCTAAATTCTTAAGATGAACCCATGAGGCAGAACCTGATTTTTCTGCCTCTGCAACACTTTTAGCTGTGCTCTCATCTTTGTCTATTTCTTCATCTGCATTTGTTTCCATTTCTTTACCAGCATCTGTAAATTTTTCAGTACCATCATCTTCATCTAAGTCTAGAAAATTTTCTTCTTCATCAGATTCTAGATGCTCATGCAGTTGAGTTCATAATTGTGGTTTTGCTTTAAGGATCTCAGACACAAGGTATAGCGCTCCACATATGAATGGTGGCCTCTGTCCACAAATGCCTTGGAGCAGCCTCTTCACAAACGCCTTCACCTGATGTAAAACTATATCACTTTTCAGAGATTTGTAGACAAGATTAAGAAACATAGGACATGACAGCAGACCTGGATCTAACAGCTTCTTGTATAAGGCTGCATAATATAGGTTTGATATCGTCTGATGAAAATCCATTACTTGGAAAAGCAACATCAAGGCTTGAATACTACTATTAAAATTCACAAGATATAACACTCTGAATAATGTATCCAGCTGTTCTTTCACCTTTTCATCACTGATTTCAGCATATGGGTAAGCTCTGTTTACTCCAGTTAAAAGGGTACTAAGCATTTTAGACTCAATATCATCTTTCTTGATACAAGTCTGAAAAAAGCAAAAATAAAGAGTTATTAGTTTGTTAGCCAATACACTTTCATCACGTGAAAGCACTATTTGATTTAAGAAACAAATGACATATTACCGGGCTTTGGAGCTAATATTTGAGCGATAGATCAGTCTCTAAATTTCACTACACAGGACTCCTTTCATGTTCGGATGCTTATGAAGTAAAGTCTCTAGCAGATGGGAAGCTTTGGTGGCTATTCTGTTCTGGGGATCTCCAAGATTATTTACCAGCTGTACAAGAAAGGCTTTTTCTTCCTCAGGCTTATTAGAGAGAATCTCATGAGCCACTCTAAGTGCTTGAGTTTTAGTTGCAACTGGTGAATCGTGACCTAAAGTTTCCAAAACTTGTACAAACTCACCCACTAAGTGTTTGAGCTGATGTTCAAAATACCATAATATCAGTCTCCTATCTCTTGTGTCCCCATTGCCACTTGACAATTTTTCTAGTTTGTTGAAAGGACGCTGGTTAAAAATTCGCAGTTTACAATTGTCTGGCAAAAGGTCTGTAATGAGCAGTTCTTTAAAAGTATCCAAAGCCATTATACTTTGCCCTTTGCTACCCTTTTTTGGGATAAGGTTCACCAGGGTCTCCACAAACTGGAGGGTATGGATGGTATCATCCTGAATAAAGAGGATCATGGCAGCCAGGGTCCCAGATGACACTATAGCTTTCACCCATGTAGAAGAGCTGCCACCCTTCTGATTACTTGTCTTGCTCTTGAATAAGTTGATTTCATGTTGATACAGTTTCTGAGCCAAAGCTTTGTGCTGGGATACAACTTTGGACTGAGATTCTAAGGAATACTCGTTGGTATACTCCAGATCATACCACTTTCCCCCAGGTTTGATCAGCAATGTTGATCTAGCGTGAAATTCAAAGATGTCTTGTTGTTTATCTTTCTTTACAGCTGGTTTAGTATTGCTGTCTTCATCAATGACTTGTGCTTGCTTCTTCAAACTCTTTTTGTCCTTATGGCTGGTGCCTTTTTGTTTTCTGCTGGGTCTCTTTTTTCTTTTCTATTTTAGATATTTTAGTTCCTTTATCATTGGCTTTATTTCCTGCCAGATCCTTACCCTCTTCCAATAGGAAATTATTCAAATAGTTAGATACACCTAGATTTTTGATAAATGCCTCTAGTTCACCCTGCTGAAGGTCATCCAACGTTTCTTTTTTGCCTCCATCCACGAGTTCCGCATTCTCATCCAAAGTTGCCCGCATAAGATAATCTTGCTTGGTGCCTCAGAGCCGCAGCACCTCTTCCAGGGTGAAGCCGTCCTCATCTCCATCTTTCCCGTCATCTTTTTCATTATCCTCAGTTTTTCTGGGTAGTTGATTCTTGGTTCTGATCCTAGCTCCTTTGCCTTCCAGAATATTATATTCCAAGCCCTCTGATTCTTTAACGTTGAAACTGCTAAATCTTGTGTTATCCTGGCTGTGGCTCCATAATATTTGAATTGTTGCTTTCTGGTTGCTTGTAATATTTTCTCCTTGTCCTGGGAACTCTGGAACTTAGCTATAATATTCCTGGGAGTTTTCATTTGGGGATCTCTTTCACGAGGTGATTGGTAAATTCTTTTGATTTCTATTTTACCTTCTAGTTCTAAGATATCAGAGCAGTTTTCCTTTAATTTCTTGAAATATGTTGTCTAGGTTCTTTTTTATCATTATTGTTATTATTATTATGGCTTTCAAGTAGTCCAATAATTCTTTTTTTTTTAAGGCAGTTGGGGTTAAGTGACTTGCCCAGAGTCACACAGCTGGTGAGTGTTATGTGTCTGAGGCCAGATTCAAACTCAGGTTCTTCTGACTCCAGGGCCCATGCCCTACCACTGTGCCACCTAGCTGCCCCTCCAACAATTCTTAAATTATGTCTCCTTGATCTATTTTCCAGGTCAGTTGTTTTTCTGATGAGATATTTCACATTTTCTTTTGTTTTTTTTTAATTCTTTTAATTTTGCTTTATTGTTTCTTGATGTTTCATGGAGTCATTGGGTTCCACTTGCCCAATTCTACTTTTGAAGGAACTGTTTTCTTCAGGGAGCTTTTGTGCCTTCTTTTGCATTTGGCCAATTCTGCTTTTTAAAGAGTTCTTTTCTTTAGCGAATTTTTGTATGTCTTTTTTTCATTTGGCCAGTTGTGCTTTTTAAAGAATTCTTCTCTCCAGTGGATTTTTGTGCCTTTTTTTTTTACCTTTCAGCATATTCTATTTTTTAAGGTGTTATTTTTTCAGTATTTGTTTGTGTCTCCTTTACCAAGCTGTTGATTTTTCTGCATGATTTTCATTTCTTATCCTCATTTTTCTTCTGCCTCTCTTACGTGATTTTAAAAATACCTTTTGAGCTCTTCCAGAGCTTGAGATCAATTCACATTTTTCTTTGAAGCTTTGCTGCTTTGATATCATCATCTTCTCAGTTCATGTTTTGACCTTCCCTGTCACCATAGTAACTTTCTAGGGTCAGGTTCTTCTTCATGTTTGCTCATTTTTATAGTCTTTTTCTTGACTTTCAACTTGATGGTAAAGTTGAGCTTTGCTCCTAGGGCAGAGGGGGGCGCTATGCCAAGCTCCAGGTTTTTCATGCTGCCTGTGTCAAGAGCTAGTTCTATGGGTCTGTAAGTTTCAGTTTTCCAAGGTACTATAATCTAGGAAGAGGTGTGGTTAGTGTTCCACTGGCCTAGGCTCTGGTCTGTGAATGACCACAAGTAGTCTTTTCCACCCTGGAACTATGACCAGAATCCCTGCTCCTGCTGGTCCTTCTCACCCTAGGACTGCAACCCAGAACCATGTATGGGCAATGCAACAGAGTCCCGTGTTTAGTGTCAGCAAAGGATGTCCTGTAATTTCCTTCTGACCAGTTGTCTGATCACCTTACCATCTGTGGGCTAAGAACTCTGGAAGCTGTTGCTACTGCTTCAGTCATTCCAAAGGTCTGTAGTTGGTTGTGCTAGGTGTGGCCTGCTGATAGCTGCCTAGTGTAAGAACCTTGGGCCTCACTGCCAGCTTGCACTGGGTCTCAGGGCTTTGCTGCTGACTTGCTGGAGGAGGCCTGTGCTGGACTGTGCTCCTCTCATCCCAGTGAGACAGACCTTTCCTGCCAACCTTATAAGTTGTCTTGGGCTGGCGATTTGTGTCATCTTGTCTTTTTGGTGGTTCTGCCACTCCTAGTTCTTTTTGAGGTGTTATTTTAATATTATTTGGAGGGGAATTTGGGAAAGCGCAGCAATTCCCTGCCTTTACTCCATCCTCATGGCTCTACCCCCATCTTTTAGTTTAAAAGAAAAACACTAAAAAGCATGGGAATGAATGACCTTTCCTTAACGTCATAAATAATGTCTACCTAAAACCAAGAGCAAATGTTACATATAATGGAGAAAAGTTAGAGGTCATTCTGATGATATCAGAGGTAAAGAATGTTGGTCATCATCACTACAACTATTTAAGTAGTCCTAAAAATGATAGCTATAGCAATAAGTCCAGAAAATTAAAGGATGAGGCATAGACAAAGAAGGCATTAAGATAAAGTTATTACTTTTTTTTTTACAAAATTATATAATGCTTTACTTTGAAAATCCTAAAGAGTCTACCAAAAATTAATTGATACAGTAATTTTAGCAAAGTTATAGAGTGAAATCCATAGAAATTATCAACATTAATGTATTATTACCTGGTAGAATAAAGGCAACAACTGGTCTGAACTTTCCCAAATTCCCCTCCAAACAACTTTAAAATAATGCTTTGAAATGAATTCTGGAGTGGCAGAACTAACAAAATTATGGGGTGAAATAATTTTCCAGCCCACAACAATTTAGAAGGTTGCCAGGAAAGGTCTGGGTTGAGAGTGGAGTGCAGTCCAGAGCTGGCAGCACCCTGGCAATTCAGCACAGACCTTGGCGGGGGGGGGGGTGAGGTGTGACTAAATCTGCAAGAGAGACTTCCAGAACTCTCAGTCCATAGACTGTAAAGTGGCCAGAAAAATGGTCAGAAGGAAATTAGAAGGGACACTTCGCTGACACTGGGTGCTGCAGGACTCTGTTGAATTGCCCATGCATGAATCTAGATAGGAAAGGAAGGCATCCTATCAAATTTTTTTTACAACACAAATATCGTGTTGATACCTAAACCAGGAAAAACAAAAACAGAGAAAGAAAACAATAGACCAGTTTCCTTAATGAATGTTGATGCAAAAATTTTAAATAAAATTCTAGCAAGGAGATTACAGCAATGTGTCATAAAGATCACATACTAGGACCAGGTGGGATTTACACCAGAAATGCAGGGCTGGTTCAATATTAGAAATACTATCAGTATCATTGACCATATCAATAACAAAATCAAGAAAAATCATATGATTATCTCAATAGATGCAAAAAGAACTTTTGACAAAATGCAACACTCATTTCTATTAAAACACTTAGAAAACATAGGAATAAATGGAGCTTTCCATTTATGGAAATTAACGGGGCTTTAAAATGATAGGTAGTATCTATCTAAAACCATCAGCAAGTATTATCTATAATGAGGATAAGCTAGAAGCCTTCCCAATAAGATTGGGAGTGAGGCAAGGCTGTCCATTATCACCACTATTATTTAATATTGTACTAGAATTGCTAGCTACAGTAATAAGAGGAGAAAAAGAAATTGAAGGAATTAGACTAGGTAATGAGGAAACAAAATTATCCTTCTTTGCAGATGACGTGATGATGTACTTAAAGAATCCTAGAGAATTAGCTAAAAAACTGGTGAAAATAATTAACAACTTTAGCAAAGTTTCAGGGTATAAAATAAAACCACATAAATAATCAGCATTTATATACATATATATTACCAACAAAGTACAGCAGCAAGAAATAGAGAAGTTTCACTTAAAATAAGTCTAGACAATATAAAATGCTTGGGTGTCTATCTGGCAAGACAAACTCAAGAACTATATGAACAGAATTACAAAAAACTTCATACACAAAAAAAATCAGATCTGAATAATTGAAAAATATCAATTGCTCATGGGTATAATATAATAAATATGACAATCCTATCTAAATTAATTTATTTATTCAGTGCCATACCAATCAAACTACCAAAAAATTTTGTAGAGCTAGAAAAAATAATAGCAAAATTTATTTGGAAAAACAAAAGGTCAAAAATATCAAGGTAATGAATTAATGAAAAAAATGTGAAAAATGTGAAGGAAGGTGGCCTAGCCATAATAGATCTCAAACTATATTATAAAGTGGTAATCACCAAAGCAATCTGGTACTGACTAAGAAATAGAGTGGTGGATCAGTGGAATAAATTAGATACACAATACACAGCAGGTAATGACCATAGTAATCTAATGTTTGATAAACCCCAAAATCCAAGCTTCTGACAAGAACTCACTGTTTGACAAAAACTGCAGGGAAAATTGGAAACCAGTTGGGCAGAAACTAGGACTAGACCAACATCTCACACTGTAGACCAAGACAAGGTCAAAAGAGGTATATGATTTAGACATAAAGGGGGATATCATAAGCAAATCAAGGGGGCATGGAATAGTTTACTTGTCAGATCTATGGATAAGGGTAAGAATTTATGACCAACCAAGAGATAGAGAGCATTACAGGATTTAAAATGAATAATTTTGATTACATTAAATTAAAAAGGTTTTGCACAAACATAACCAATGCAGCCAAGATTAAAAAGATTCAGAAAACTGAATCAAATTTATGAGAAAACAAAT
This sequence comes from Phascolarctos cinereus, assembly GCF_003287225.1. Classification (NCBI taxonomy): domain Eukaryota; kingdom Metazoa; phylum Chordata; class Mammalia; order Diprotodontia; family Phascolarctidae; genus Phascolarctos; species Phascolarctos cinereus. Next base: position 361,675,591 of record NW_027555847.1, read on the forward strand.
CATTCCCAATTGATAGATGAACAAAGGAGATGAACAGGCAATTTTTAGACAAATCAATTATCTATAGTCATATGAAAAAATGCTCTTTATATTATTTATGTGATTTGTCATATTTATAATTTTCCTTGTTTTGAAATGAGTCTACATTCCTGGTATTTTTTCAGCCTGGTCAGAGTGTACAATCTTTCTAATGTAGTGCTATAGCCTACTTACTAATATTTTATTTAGAAATTTTACATTAATATTCATTAGGGATGTTTACCAATATTCTCTTTCTCTGTGTTGTCTTTCACTAATTTAGGTATGAAGATCATGTTTGTATCATAGAAAAAGATCAAAAAGGTACCATCTTTTCCTGTTCTTGCAATTAGTTTATGTTATACTGGAGTTAATTTTTCTTTTAATGTTTGATAGAATTTCCTTGTAAATCCATCTAGTCCTGGAGTTTTTTTCTTATGGAATTAATTTTTGACTTGGTCCATTTCTTTTTCTGATATTGGATTATTTAAATACTCTATCATTTTGTGAATCTCAGTATTTATATTCTTGTAAGTATTCATCCATTTCCTCTAAGTTATCAGTTTTACTATTATATAGTTGAGCAAAATAGTTTCTGATAATTTGTTTCATATCCTTTTCAATTACTCTGAATTCTCCTTTTTCATTTTTGATATGAACAATTTAGTTTCTCCTCTCCAATTAAAACCAAACTGTCTATTTCATTGTTTTTAAGTTCCTAGTTTTATTGATCAATTTGTTGCATAATTTTGTTTTTGCTTTCAGTTTTTATTAATCTCTTCTTTTCAGAATTTTTAGCGTGTTGCTTAATTGGAGGTATTTATTGTTCTTGGTGTTTTAGTTTCATACTCTATTTGTTATTTCTCTTTATGAAAGCATTTAGAGACATAAGTTTTTCTCCTAAGAACTACTTTAGCTTCATTCCATAAATTTCATCGTCAGATTAGTATAATTTTCTTTGAAGAAATTACCCATTGTCAGTCATTTAACAAACATTTATTAAGCTCCTACTCAATACAGGGCACTGTGATAAGCATTGGGGTTCCATAGAAAGGCAAAAGGCAATCTGTGCTCTCATAGAGTTCACAGTGTAATGGGGAAGACAATATGAAAACAATGTATAAACAAGTTTATCAAGATAAATCAAAGGTAATCAGTAGAGGAAAGGTTTGCTCTTTAACCTGCCTGTTTTTAAAAATCATTCATCTCCAACTACTTTTTCACTTTCTTCAATGCCCCTTATTGGATAAAATTTTTATTGTGATCAGTAAACGGTGTGTTTAGTATTTATGATTTTCTACATTTTTGAGTGATCTTAATACATGGCTATTTTTTGCAAAGGTGCCATGTACAGATTGTGATTAAGTATAAATTCCTTTCTAGTCCCATAAAATAATTGCTAATAGCAATCATCTCTAATTTAAAAAAAATTCTATTCAGGTCCTTAACTTTGTTCTTGTTTCTCTCTTATTTAACTTCTTTTTTATTTTAGACTTAAATACTAAAATTCAAACACACAATAGAGAAAAGAAAAGAAACATAGTAAAAACATAAATGTAAAATCTTGTTTCTCTTTTGGTTAAATTTGCCTAAGTATGAAAAGTGTACATTGAGATCTCTCACTATTATAGTTTTGCTACCTGTTGCTTCCTCCAATCTGATTAACTTTTATTGTAAATATTTAGATGCTATACTACTTAACTCATACATATTAAATATTGATATTAATTCACTATTTATGGTATCTTTAGAGTGTAATTTCCCTGCTTATTTCTTTTCTCATCATGTCTATATTTAGTGTAACCTTATGTGAAAATCCTAATTATCATTGATATTTTTATCTTTGATTTTTTTACTGAAGTTGAAGAATAATAGAGTTTGTTAAAGTCCTTCCTTATAACTCTATGTGAATCTTTATGTTTTAAATGTTTGGTTTTTGTTAACAACATACTCTTGGATTGTTTTCTAATCCATTTTGCTATTTTATGGGTGAGCTCACTTTTTTCTCTCATTCACTTTTATGGTTATGATTGTTAATTGTATATTTCTCTCCATCCTGTCCTTTTCTTTGTTCCCACCCTTCTGGGGGGCCATCTCCAGTCATCCTGATCTATGCCTCACCACTGGACCCATATGGCTCGGTGGAGAAAGTGAGTGGTGACTTTGCACAGCCCTTCCTCACTTAAATCCAATTCACTTGCATGTCATGGCACCACCTCCCTGATGTCACGGTCCTCTCTGAGAATGAAGGACAAACAACAACAACAACAACAACCTCCTTCTTTACAAATAAGATGTTAAAAGAGAAATTTGCCTGACATGTGATCTGTAAATGAAATGGTCTATTTCCACTCTTATAACTCTTTTCCCCCCTTGTTCAGCCCTAATTCTAGGTTTTTACCCTTTGTTTCTTTTCTTTTAATCTCTCCTTCATTTCCCTCTCTCTGATATTCAAGTTTATTTTGCTTATGACTATTCCCGTGCCCATCCTGTCCTTCCTCTCAAGCCCCTCTCTTTTATTCGTCTCCTATTTCCTTTTTGGGTTTAATAAATTTCTATACTGAAATCTGTGTGTGTGTGTGTGTGTGTGTGTGTGTGTGTGTGTGTGTGAGTGTGTGTGTGTGCGCATGCGCACACGGGTGCACACATGCACATGCACAGTGTAAAATTGTGTCCAATCTTCCTTTATCCAGTTCAAATGAAAAGTGAGGTTCATGAGATGGCCATCAATCCCTCCCTTTTTCCATATTTAAAAACTATTCATCATAGCATCTCTTTTATATAATAGTGACCTCTCTCCCCTTCCTCCTCTTCTATAGTATAATTTCTTGTCTCCATGAATAACCAGAGGATCTTATCTTACTCCTAGGATTGTCTCCATTACACAATTATGGTATGCTAAAGGCTTAAACTGCATCCAGTTTTGGTTGGAATAGGCTCCTGAAACTCTCCAGAAAGCTTGCTAATATGGCATAGTTATAATTCTACCTTCCTCATCCTGAGTAGGTTAATTTAAAAACATTTTTAAATGGTCAGTTTTTAGAAACCTCCTCTTTTGCTACTGTTCCATGCTTCCTGACCCTATCATTCTACCAGTGACAAGATGGCTACTACAGTAGAATTTGTCTGAAAACTCTTTGCAAGCATGGATGCCCACAGACTCCGGTACTTCCATCAGAGAGTACATCCCACCACTTATCCAGGTCGCCATATAGAATGCTACCCCAAGGGAGGGTGAGGGCAAGACAGTTCACATGAGACTCTATCCTTGACCACATCTATCCACACCCTCCTCTACTGTACATGGTTGTGAATACCAATGAATCATTCTAACCACCCTGGCGTCACTGTATGCCATCATTCAAATTCTCCCCTAAATTTGCATGATGTTACTATTTTTGTCTTCTCCTAAGACCATCAAAACAGAACAAAACCATTCAAAGGCCTTCTGTCATGGTTCTGAGAAAATATTTGTTTCTTATTCCTCTGTTAGCATGTAAACAATTCATCCCCATGTTTTCCCTTCTAGTTGAAAAGATTTATTTATCCTTCTATGTTTCAAAATGTCTACTTATTTTTTGCCCTTTCATCATTACTTGGAAATCTACTATTTAATTAAAGATTAATTTTTACCCTATCATTTTATACTTAGTTTTGCTAGATAAGTTATTCTTGTTGGTAAGATTTTATCTTTTGAGTGCTGGAATATTATGTTCTAAGCTCCCCTCTTCTTTACCACAACTTGGGGGCATATGAGCTGTTCAAGGAGGGCCAGCACCGCTGGTGTGAAGGCTTGCTGACTCCTTTTCAGGGCTATGCATCCACCTTTGGTGTCTACCTGTCACCCAACTCTTACCTGTGGCTCCAAGAAGCTGGAGCACATGCATTGTACATTCCAGTAAAACTGTTTCAGTGGACAGGCTAATCCAGGTTGAGAGTAACCGACAGGCCTGAAACCCATAGGTTAGTTAGGGGGATGTCTTAACTTCTGTCTGTACTATTCATTTGTTATTTAGCATCTGCTACTCTTCATTGTTTTTACTTGCCTCCTCAATCAATTGTAAGCTCTTGAAGGCTATGTCTCACATTTCTTTGTACTCCTTGAGCCTAAAGCAGTGATTTAGACATAGTAAGTGCCAAATAAATGTTTATAGATAACTTATATAACACATGCGGAAAATGTATCCCTTCTTTCTTTTTTTTTTTTATATATTTGGCTAGGCAATGGGGTTAAGTGACTTGCCCAGAGCCACACAGCTAATAAGTGTTATGTGTCTGAGGCTGGATTTGAACTCAGGTCCTCCTGAATCTAGGGCCAGTGGTCTATCCACTGCGCCACCCAGCTGCCCCTGTTCTTTCACTTCTTAAAATTCTAGTTTCCTTCAAGGCTTAGCTCAAGCAACACCTAAATGACACCTTTCCCAGTCCCTTTCACCTGCTAACACCCTTCCCCTCCTTTAAAAAAAGTTGCCTTGTTTCTCTATTTTGTTATATGCATATATGTAAGGCCATATTCTCAAGTGAATGGAAGGTCCTTAAGATCAGGGACTATTTTTCATTTTTGTCTTGTATCATGAACGCCAAACACAAAATAGGTTCTTTGAATTTTTAATGAAAAATATGAATCACTTCACTAATTTATATGTCATCCTTGCATAGGGCCATGCTAATCTTCTGGATTGTTCCAATTTTAGTAAATGTACTGCCTAAGCAAGCACACAGAATAGACAGAATAAATGTTTGTTGATTGACTGATTCATATTTTGCAAAGCAATTTCCCATATACTATTATAGGCCCAGTTCAGAATACTGTGGCATGGCTACATTTAGGATCACAGCATTCAAATACAAAAGGGTCTTAGAAACCATTTAATCCAAGCTCCCCATTTTTCAGAGGAGGAAATGGAGGTCCAGAAAGTTGACATGGCTTGACCTAGGCCCCCCAAAGGCAATAAGTAGCAAAACCTGATTATCAGGGGCCTCAGATTCCCACCCACGTGCTCTAGGTCAGAGTTTCTTTAATTTTTTCTACTCATGACTCCTTTTCAGTTTCAGCAGTTGGTTACCATTGTATGATCTGAGGGCAAGCACAGTGCAAAGTGCGAATACTGTGTGTTCAGAACCAAGGCTGCAGTGAAGTTGCTTGATGCAATACTGGCAAGTGCTACCAGAAACACCTCAGATTCATTATGTGTTTAATTTTTAATTAATTTTGGTCATTTCGTGTTCAGAAACCTTTTGCTATTGCCAAATTTTTCACAACCCCATATGAGGTTGCAACCCACAGTTTAAGAAGCACTGCTCTAAATTTAAAACTCTGTGCCCTGCCCTAAAATGCTGTTCCAACCTATTTGATTTGCATTGTGACACAAGGAGCTTTGAATATGTAGTCAAATGCCATGTTGAAACGGTGTTTAAGGAAATTAGCCATAGTATGCAATAAGTTTGAAGCACTTGAAGACTACAGATTGGGAGGTCAGCAAAAGTAAAATTAAAAAGCTCTATCCCTGAGGTCATCAGTCCCATTATTGATTCCCCTAGCCCAGCTTAATATGGCAAATGGTACAAACTATTGTGGACAGAAAAACATTGAACCATTTTAAAATCTTCAAGGAGATTTTTATTCAAAATAAAACATGTTTCAGAAAAGCAATACTGTGAAATAGTTTACAATCCATACAACATGGTCAACCCTGGGAATATTGATATATGAGTTTTTTCTGAGGAAGTGAGCTAGGTTTTCACTATTTTTTAAAACCCATAGTCCTATTTATTCAATGGAACATATTGTCAAAGAGGAGATATTTCTCCCCCAACTGCGTAATGCCTTTCATATACTCTCCTTCCTTCCTCCTCAACAACAACAGTAATAATAATAAAAAAGACTACCTAAAAACTGAAATAAAATAAATAGAATCTCCTTTCACAGGGTCCGCTGCTTTTATTTCAGTTTGGTGCCTTCTTGACATCTGTGCAGATCTTAGATGCTGAGAAAGGAGAAATATAGCCCCAGGAGGTAAAATCTGACTTATCTGTTCATAGAACTGTTCATTCCACTTCCATTGAGAACATGATGAGGGTAATAGGATTACCCCTCTATTTCTCCCAGCCCCAATTTTAGATGCTCTAACTATGCTCAGAAGAACCTTTGATAGTCTCTTATAGTGTTAATATTGTAAACCTTAATGTGTGCTATTATTATTTATCATGTAACTAGATTTATATTTTTGTTTCTGACATAGCAATCTTTTAATAATAATCCTTCATAAAAACTAGACATCTTACAATTGTCACCTTCACAAAGGCAGTGCCATTCTTCCCAGTAATCAATCAATTAGCGCACATTCTACCATTAGCAAAAACCTGGAAACTGAGGGAGTGTCCATCTGCTGGGGAATGGCTAAACAAATTATGATAGGCTGTGAGTTCCTTTAGAGCATGGGACTGTCTTTTATATTTCTTTGTATCCCAAGGGTTAAGTAGTCAAGCAGTCAATAAATGTTTATTAAACAATTATCACGTGCTAAGCACTGTGTTGAGCATTGGGGAATATAAAGAATGGTAAAAGACAGTCCCTACTCTCAAGGATCACCTAGAAGGGGACAACATGCAAATAACTGTTCAAGCAAAGTATATGTAGGATAAAGTGGAAATAATCAACAAAGGGAAAGCAATAGAACATAGTGCCTGGCACATAGTACGCACTTAATAAATATTTATTGTCTGACTAGTGTATGAATATAATGGAGTATGATTGTGCCATAAAAATGATAAAATGTGAATTTCAGAAGAAACTTGGAAGACCTCTACGAACTGAGTGAAGTTAATAGAACTAGAACAATTTACAATAATAATCTTATATAGAAAAATAATCTTGATCGATGTAGTGAAAATCCACGGTTACTGGAGACAGAAAGATAAAATATGTTATCATAGACTTAAAATTCAGAATAAGACATAAATTTTTGGATGTTGCCGACATGGGCATGTCCCCTACCTCCCACCCCACGCGTATTTGTTATAAGGGTTTTCTTTTTCTTTTTGTTTAATGGGGGGAGGGAGAAAGAAAAATAAATGCTTCTTAATCACCCAAAATTTAATTTTTAAAAAATTCCCTACCATGTCCCTTCCTTCAAGGAATTTATATTCTACCACTAATTGTAGGAGTTTTAAGTAGGAAGTTCTTTTGCCATCTTGAATTGCCTGATGAAGAGGAAAGAATGTAGGTGAGGAGTTTGTTATTTTCAGTTTTCGTGTGTGTGTGTGATGAGTGTGTGTGTGTAGTGCGTGTGCGCGTGTGTAAACTTTTCCCCTTCTTATCAGGTAAGCAGGGCACAAGTTCAAGTCAGGAGGCCACAAAGGATGGGGCAGCGCGCTCTCCTGGCCCCGCCCCTCGTGGCCCCGCCCCCGTAGGCTGCCCCGCCCCCGCTGCCCCAGCCACGCGGCTGCCCGGAAAGGGGGCGGTGCCGGGGGCGTGGCTTTCCCCGCTCCGCCAATCACCGAGCGCCCTGTTGGCTGTTCGCTCTGTGTTTCGTACCCTCCGCCGGCGGGCTGCCTTGTCCCACAATCCAAGATGGCGGGGTCCAGGAGCAGGGGTCCCCGAGCTGGGGCCGGGCCGCTTCTCTGCGCGCTGCTGCTATCTCTGAGCATTTTCTCCAGCGCCCAAGAAGCGGGCGGGGACCGTGGCGGGGCCGCCGTCGCCACCCCGGCCTCGCCGCCCCATCGCCGGTTCGAGTACAAGTACAGCTTCAAGGGGCCGCATCTGGTGCAGAGCGACGGGACCGTGCCCTTCTGGGCCCACGCGGGGAGTGAGTTCGGGTCGGGGGTGGGGGGCTCCTTCCCTAGATCCCTCCTCCCGGGGCGCTGTTCGGCTGACGGAGGGGAAGCCCCTGAGCGGGGGGGGGACATGGGGGGCGTCCGGGGGGGCCGTCTGACCTCGCCTCTCCCTCCCCTCCCCCCGTGTCCCCCCGCTCCTCCGCTCTGCTCCCCAGCCCGGGCCCACTGTCAGTGCTGCCTTCCCTGCTCCCTCCCTGCCTCCTCTGGACCTTTGGTTCTTGCATCAGGTTTCAGTCCTTCGGTCCCGCCACGTATCGCTCGGGGATCCCGCCCCCTTTCTCTGCGAGCCTCGGCTCCCCGGCTTCGAGGAGCGGACCCCGCGTAACTTGGGTCGAGGCTTGGTTTTTTAAAAAATTAAATAATCATCGTGAAGGATCAGTGGTTTCCTTTGTTTTTTTTATATTACCCATTTAAGAGCATTATTTGGGGAAGAGGTCCTTTGGCTTTACCAAACTCTCAAAAGAGGTGGGGGAGGGTACAGGACACACACCCAAAGATTAAGAACTTGACCTAAGAGCATTCATTCAACAAACATTTAGCCAGTGAGTGGACACTGTACGGGACTCCAGCCTCTGCCTTTGCACCGGCCATCCTCTTTTCCCCACCCACTACCCCCCAGGCTTTAACCCACTGTCGATTCACTTCTGCTCTGCCAGTGCCTCCTCTTACTTGAGGCCTTTTCTTATCACCCTTCCCCCTCCAGCTGCTAATGCCCCACTTCGGAATTACTTTGTATACTGTATATATGTTTTTTATCTTATGTATATCTTTTCTTGTTTAGAACATAAGCTTCTTGAAGGTAGCCATAGTTTGATTTATGTCACCTATCTGTAGTGCTTCACACATAGTAGCCATTTGACAAAATGCTCTTCAGTCCCTAATGCTTGTCACATGGTAGGTAGGCTCTTAACAAAAGCTTGTTGATTGATTAGGTGGTGAGAAACCCTGTTGGGCTGGGTGATATAAAAAAAATTAAGGTGAAAAAAGGATCCTTGCTCTCATAGAGCTTTATGGTCTCTAAAGTGGGGAGTTTCATGTAAGTCTTAACTCATTTATGATTTATGGCCCCCACAGCCCCTGAGATGACTTGTGTTGGTTTTAGTGTCATTTAGCACGTTCTTTTGATGTCAGAGAACAGATGTCCTAAAACTGAAAATCCGTCTACGGTGTGGGCTCTTTTAAGGGGTAACTTGGCCTAGCCTTTATTTGATCAGTTTCCTTTCTTGTATTGTAAAGCATGTAACTTTATGCTGACTCTTTGTTTAGAAGAGGTGAAGAAAAAAAGGATGTTCTTAGATTTTTTGAAGTTTTGTGTACCTTTGAGACTTCATAGGATCAGAAATTTAGAGCTGGTTAGGGATCTCAGGCCACCTAGGGTTGCCCCCTTATTTTACAAATGAGGAAACTTACACACACACAAACACACACACACACCCTCAGTTTCAAAGGTGGGATCTGAACCCAGTTTCTCTGACTACAGAGCCAGTATTCTTCCTACTATGTCCACTTGCCAAATCATGCTAACTTTATATCTTCAGTTTTTCATTTGATCTTCTAACCCTGAAGATAACACATTACAAAAATGTGATAATGTGTTTGGAGTCGTTATTTCTAAAAGTACCTTTTTAAAGCATTTTCTTATGTGAAAAAACTTCAGATTTTAGTGGGAATGGGTCACTATTAACTGATGTGTCAGTTATGAGCACTTTATGAGTAAATTCAGTTTGGTAACTGACCTACCACTCTAGAAATAAGGATTTTTCACTAAAGCATTTATTGTAGATTGGACTGGTCATCTTAATTGCTTAATTATAAATAATTAAACACAGATTTTTGTAAGCTTACATACAAACTTTTATTTGTAGATTTGTATGCTTCAATCAGAATGTTCTTCAAACTTCATGGCATTGGCTTCAGAGTTGAGCATATGCAAGCAGAATCCTTCTGTTGCATTTTAAGGACTAATATTACAAACTCCTTAAGGGTAGATTGTGCCTTTTGTATCCCTTCAGCTCAGCACATAGGCAATCAGTATTTGTTGAATGAATGACCAGGTTTAGAGGTGCAATTTGTTTTCATGAATGGAGCTAGGGTAACTGGCCCACACACAGAATTCATGACCTAGGCTTCATTTACTTCCCAGTAATCAGCTGAAATAACCAGTCACAGATTATTGAGTTGATGTGACTTTCTAAATTAGGATTCATTCAATAAACACTGAAATGTGAGATGTGGTGAAGTTCCCTAAACATTTGTTAAGTGTTTTACAATGTGTGTGCAAACACTGGAGTAGGTGTCTGCTCCAGATACAGCAGTTACATGAAACAATTTCCTGTCCTTATGGAGCTTATGATGTATTACACCAATAATACTATGTTTATGAATAACCCTAATACAAAAGAGAATGTCTTAAGGAGAGGCAGCATGTTGCAGTGACCATGTCTTGCCTGTAATTCATAAAAACTTTGTGACTGTGGTCAAGTCACTTCTCAGTGCTCTAGGCAGTTTTCCAAGACAGTCAGTTATGAATCAGTGGCTGGTATGCACAGGTGGAAGGAGTTTCCAAACCAGAAAGTCTTTATACTGATGAAATTAGAGGTTCAAACTACTCTCTGCCTCTGCTCTCCCTTCCCCCATACGTGTGTGTGTGTGTGTGTGTGTGTGTGTGTGTGTGTGTGTGTGTGTGTGTGTGTGTACACACACATAGGGGTGTGTGTGTGTTAGATGAAGTGTTGTGGGAGGTCTAAGCTGTCCAAGGAAGAAAAGGTAATTTTTTATTGGGATGAGAGTGGGTGATCAGAGAAGGTTTCGTGACATTTGAAGTAGGTCTTGAAAGAAAGATAAGGAGGATTTCTTATTTCTTTCTTTCTTTTTTTTTTTTAAAGGCAGTTGGGGTTAAGTGACTTGCCCAGGGTCACACAGCTAGTAAGTGTCAAGTGTTTGGTCTGAGGTCTGATTTGAACTCAGGTCCTCCTGACTCCAGGGCTCGTGCTCTATCCCGTGTGCCATTCAGCTGCCCCTTGGAGGATTTCTTTGGGTAGCGCTTAGTAGGGGACAGAGAACACAGAATATTAACTGTGAGGAAAGGCAGTGTAAATATGGAATATTTTGGATTTCACTCCCAATTATTCTGATCCTGGAAATCACTTCTATGAATGTCAACCTTATTAACTCATAGACATACATAGACGGTTAAAGTGAAAGGTGTTTTAAAAGATCATCTGGTTTACCTCCTTTGCAGTCTTTATACATTTAAATCTAAACTCCTCCTTTTTGTCTTTTCACCTTTAAGTACACTGTAAGAGTTGGGAAATTAGATGAGTAAATTTTGAAAATGTTTTATTACAGGTTTTTAAAAACCCATGATGTATGTGTTCTTAAATCTCCAATTTAATTTTTTTCCTTCTGTGCACTTAATATTCCACCAGTGTAGGAGACAGAACCTGTTTGATTAAGTTTCCAATGTAATGCTTTGTGCCAGTGAGTTCAGTGAATGTAATGGTAACAATGAAGAGTATCCAACCTTGTCCAAGTGTCTTAACATCTCTTTGCCTCAGAATTCCCACCTGTGTTTACCTCATGGTAATAATAATTTTGGGCTTGGACTATTGTATATGTTCGTATAGATCAAATCATGGGATTTAGTGCCAGAAGGAACCTTAGAGACCACCTAATGTGATATGAATGTTAGAGATAAGGAAACAGATTCAGAGAGGTTATGACTTGTTCAAGGTCACATAAACAGTACTAGTCTTGACTTCCAGCCCAGTGTTCTTTTCCATACAGCACAATACTTCCCTATTTGAACTTGGGAAAAAGAATAATGCTCCTTTCCTTCTCATGGGAGTATTCTACAAAGTTCTTTTGAGATTTTCAAAGGCTATTATTAAATAAAAGTAGTATTCAAAGGACGTAACTGCAACATTTTCTTTTTCAGTCATAATCCTTTATTGTTTCTCATTAAGAATTTTAAATATATAACTGTAGCTTTCTTTAATAAGTCTTCAAGCACAAATCTGACCATGTTATTCCCCTGCTCAAGAACTTTCAGTAGCCCCCTGTTACCTCTAGGATGAAATATAATAGTTGGCCATTTACTGTCCCTCATGGTCTAGTCCTAGCCTGTCTTTCTAGGCTTGTTTCATGTTATTCACATATCCGGTCTGTTACCAAGTTTTGTTATTTCTACCTTTATAACATCTTTTTTATAATTCCCTTTGTCCATGCACAGTCACTGCCTTGAGGCAGGCTGTCATCACCTTATATCTAGACTGTTGCAGTAGCCTTCTGGTTGAGCTCCTTACCTTGAGCCTCTCTCTCTGCACTCCACGCCAGTCTCCATTTAGCTGCCCAAGTTTTTTTTTGTCTGACCATGTCACTCCCCTATTCAGTAAACTCCAATCACTCTCAGTTATCTTTAGATCAAGTATAAAATGATCTGTTTATCATTTAAAACCATTCACACACTGGACCCTTCCTGTCTTTCCAGTCTTACATTTTATTCCACTCCACATGTTGTATGATTCAATGACACTGGTCTTTGTGTTGTCCTTTGAGCATGCTGCTCTGTCTTCTGACTCTGTACCTTTTCTTTGACTGCCCCTCCATGTCTGGAATGCACTTTCTCCTCATCTCTGCCTCCTGGCTTCCCTGGCTTCCTTCAGGACTCAGTTAGACTAACCTTTGGCAGGAAGCCTTTCTAGGTCCTTCTCCCTGCTAGTATCTTTCTCCTGAGATTACCTTCCATCTCCTTGGTGTATATCCTATATATGGTTATTTACATGTTGTCTCCTCCATGAGAAAGTCAGCTCTTTGATGGGGAGGACCTTGATTTTGCTTTTCTTTAAATAGCAAGCACTTAAAACCTTGCCTGGTACATAGTAGGCACTTAATATATATTTGTTGACTTACTTGAATGACTTTATATATTCTACATACTAGCTTACTTGCTGTGTCCTGAATTCCTGCCTCTGTGGCTTCCCACGTTTTCTAACTATCCTGTATCCCTAGAATGCTCTCTTTCCTGAGCTTCCCTTCTTAAAATTCTTAGCTTCCTTTAAGATTCAGCTCATGTTCCATCTCTTGGAGGGAAAGGATAGAGGCTCTCCTGAACCTAGTATAGTTGTTAATATTCATTCCCTCCTTAAATTTTCATAAATATACTTACCCTGTGTACATGTTGTGTCTCTGATCCTACCTTCATTAAACTCTCCCCTTCATTAAAATGAATGCAAGCTGTTTGAGGGCAGGGATCATTTTTAATTTTTTTTAACACCTAGACTAGTGCTTTGCATAGAGTAGATACTTAATAAATATTTGTTGGATTGAGTTTAATTGAATTGCAAATATGTGATTTCGTTGTTCAAAAGTATTAAATTTTGAAGTGCCTGAAATTGAAAGTTTGTTCTTAATATAGAGTATTTTTTTAACTGGATTATTCCATTTGTTAATGAGTTACCGGCTTCTTCCCATGCTTAGGGTGCATCTTGAAACACTTCTTAAAATTAGAAGGGTCTATGTATTGTAGTATTTATTTGAATGTTATTGAAATATTTTTTTTCAGATGCAATACCTAGTTCAGACCAGATTCGAATAGCTCCATCTTTGAAAAGCCAGAAAGGATCGGTCTGGACAAAGACAAAAGCTTCATTTGAAAACTGGGAGGTTGAGGTGACATTTCGAGTCGCTGGAAGAGGACGAATTGGAGCCGATGGCCTGGTATGAAATTTTGTTTGACTTATACAATGTACGTAAGTATATACTTCTACTATCCTAAATTTTGCTGTACTATATTAACAGGCAATTTGGTATACTGAAAATCAAGGCTTGGAAGGTCCTGTGTTTGGATCAGCTGATAATTGGAATGGTGTTGGAATTTTCTTCGATTCTTTTGACAATGATGGAAAGGTATGTTTCATTATCAGAATGATATTATGCTTTAATATAATAATAATGATAGCTAACATTTATCTTGTGTATTAAGGTTTCCAGAGTATATTTTCTCATTTAATCCTCACAATAACTTTGTGATTTAGATACTGTTATTGTCCCCATTTTGCAGATGATGAAACTGAGGCTGAGAGAGGCTAGATGACTTGCACAGGGTCACACAGCTAGTAAGTGTCTTAGAATGGATTTAAACCCAAACCTTTCAAATTCCAAGTCTATCACTTGATTTTTTAGGCCATGCTACCTCCTATTATGACAACAAAATTGAGTTTATTAGTTTTTTCAAGAGTATCATAAGTGGGACATAATTTTACACTTTAAAGATGTGTTTGCCATATGTAATAGTAGTTTATTTTTAACTTTTTATAGATAACTTAGAGTTGTATAAGTGTTTCATAAATATATAACTACAAAAGCCATTCCCCATTGGGTAAAAGGTCAAAGGATATCAACAAAAAGTTCTTAAAAGAATTGCAGTGTGAAGAAACCAAGGAAAGACTTTTCTAAATCACTGGTAATAAAAGAAATGCAAGTCAAAACCATTCTGTGGTTTCACCTCATGCTCAGCAAATTGTAAAAGATGACAAAAGGTATCATTTTTATAGCGATTGTGGAAAAACAAGTACCCTGATATGCTGTTGGTTGAGCTATAAATTGGGCCAGCCATTTTGGAAAGTATTTGTAAAATAACTAAGAGATCCCTTTGTTAGGCATATATCCATATAGAATCAGTGATTAAAAAAAAAAGTACCGTGTACCTTTGTTCACAGCAATACTTTCTATAGTAGCCACGATGTGGAAATAGAATAAATGTCCGTTATTTGGAAACCAAATTATAGTACGTGAATGTAATATAGTAGTACTGTGCAGTAAGAAACAATGATTATGAAGCATGCAAAAAATGAGAAGATTTTTATGAACTTATACTAAAGTAAAGTAAGTAGAACAAGGAAAACTAGATATCATGACTGCAACAGTGTAAATGGAAAATTAAAACTGAATCCAGTGAAATTATAATCTTCAGTCTTAACCTCAAAGAAGAAATACAACAATGCACCTCCTCTACTCTTTTTGGAGGTTGGGGCCTGTGGAGGTGTGGGACACTGCATATAATGTCATACTTGAGTGATATGTTGTTTGGTTTTGCTGAAATGTAGGGGTTTTTTTTCTTCTTAAAAATTCTTTGTTATAAGGCATGGCTGTCTGAGAGGTGAAGAGGGAAGTAAAATATTGGTAAATAAAGGTAATGTAAAAACAAAAAATTTTAAGTATCTTACAGTTAACAAGGGACTGTCATCTTATTTGAGGCTTTTGACAACCCTGTACAGTCAGCAGAACAGGTGCTATTTTCCACAGTTTATAGGAGAAGAAACTCAATTTGAGAGAGGTAGATTGAGTTGCCTGTGGTCATACAAGTAAGTGGCAGAAGACTATCGTTCCCCCTTTCTTCCCCCCCCAGGTCTCCTGGCTCCAAGTTCAGTGATCTTCCAGCATACCGTACTCTCTCCACAGAATCCTTAAGGATTTAGTCATTATCAAGAATAGACAACTTTAGGAACACAAAGCCAGGGCTGTGTATCTATTGTGTGATTAGTAAATGTAATTAATAAGTGTTCTATTATTTACAATTCTTTAGATGCTGACTGTAATGTTATAGACTCAATGGTCTTGCTTTTCTTCTGTCAGCCAGCACAAAATTTAGCTGACTGTTTCTCCTTCTAGTCCTTTACCCACCAAAGTTCTTTGCCATGCAGTTTGGTCTGCTAGGTTGGATGCCAGTTTTTACTTCTCTTGATCTACTGTTCCTCCCCTTCCCCCCGGTATTTTGCCAACGTAATCATTTCATCATCTATCCTTCCCCTCCCAATACAATCCTTTGTGACAAAGAACCATTTGAGAAAGTATTAAGGTAAGCAAAACTGACTAACAGTAATAGCAGCTGACAGACAGCATATAGAATAATGCATACCGTAGTTCCCTGACAAGATACTGAGAGGATGGTGGTATGTTTTATTATTCATCTTAGGGACCAAAGTTAGTGATAGCAAATAATCTGGGTTAGTTGCCTTTTTGATTGTTTATTGATTTGAATGATTATTACATTCATTCCATGTATTAATCTTATAGTTCTGCATTGTTCATTCTGTATTAGTTCATACCAGCCTTTCTCTGTTTCTCTGAATTCCTCAAGACTGTTGTTTTTTATACTACAGTAATATTCTATTATATTTATATACCACGAGCTGTTTAGCCATTCTCTTGTTAATAGGTGCTCACTTTGTTTTTAGTTTTTGCTACCATAAAGAGTGCTATAAATACTTTAGTAAATGTAGGACCTTTAAATCTTTGACCTCCTTGGAATCTGTTCCATTTAATGGGATCTCTGGGTCAAAGGATAGGAATAATTTAGTCTCTTTTTCTCTCACAATTTAAAATTGTTATCCAGAACGCTTGATCCAATTCATAACTCTGCCAGTAGTGTGTTAATGTACCTGCCTTCCCATAGCTTTGGCAACACTGATTTTCAGTTCTATGACCTTTGACAATTCAGGAGAAAGGTGAAAGATATGAGTTTTTTTAAAAACAATTTGGAGCATTAAAAAATTATAATTATTGGTCATTTGCATGTCTTTTTGAAAACTTAATATCCTTTGATTTATCAATTGGGGAATGACTTTTGGTCCTATTTTTCTATCATTTCCTATAAAACACCTTGAATTTTAGGTTTTATAAGATCTTTTTTACAAAGTATTCTCCCTCATTCAATAGTTTTTTCTTATTCTAATTATATTTTATTTGGGCAAAAGCTTTTGAGTTTGTGTCTGTTTTGTTTTTTGAGATCTTCTGTCCCGTTTTGGTTATGTATTCTCCCCAAATTGTAGTTCTCCTCTTGTTTTCTAGTTTGTTTTATCCTATGACCTTTTCCATGTAGATTAATTATCCATTTAGAGCTTATTGATACTGTACTGTTTTTTAAATCAGCCCATAGCCTTTCATTATTGATCTTTAACGATTTACTGTTGATCACCTCATGAATCCTAAAAGAATCTAAAATAATAAAGGGAAAAGTTTAAAAGTTTTAGATGTTTTAAAAGCTATCCCAGACTTTTTATGCAAATGTAAAGGGAACGAATCTTTTCTTTTATAGCTGTTCTGCTATTTCTTGAACACTAACTCTCATACTCGCCTACTCCTTTGCATGTCTTGTCTCTAGAGTCTCCCAGCCCAGAACCATTTGAATTTGTCATGTCTCAGTTCTCAGGTTTCAGTTTTTCAAGGCTACTAGGTTTCTCAGGTCTATTAAAACCTGTTTCTCAGCACTGCCTTCTGATATGGCATTCTTGGCTTGTTGTACCTTCCCCTGACACCCACCTGCCAAGAAAAGAGAGTTGCAGGATGGTGTGGTAGAAAAAACACTGGCTCTGTGGTAAGATGATCTGGGTTTGAATCTTAGCTCTGCCCCTTAGTTAGTATGTGGGTGATCTTGGATGAGTCAGCCCCTGTGGGCCCTAGTTTCCTCATTGTAAAATGAAAAGGTTGGGCTAAATGTCCCCTGAGCTCAAAATCTGTGGTCCTGTGAATTCTTCCCCTAGACTTCAAACTACCCTACAAGGCAGAGTTTCTTTTATCTTGAATCTCAATGGCTTTTGGCCCATTCGAAGACCTGCCTTCACTTCTGATTCCCCGAGCAAGAAAGACCTTCCCTTATCTGTCCTCTAAGGATTGCTCAGGTTCTAGGCTCCAGGATGACCTACTACCAGGCAGTCACTTCCATCACCAGGTCCTGTAACTTGTCCTTGATCTGTTATACTTTTTTTCACATTGGTTTTCCTGAAGTGAACTCAGCAGCTGATAATTACAACTAGTTCTGTCCATTAAGGGAAGCCTGATGTCTTTCTTTTGTTCGCCTGGCATCTGAGCTTCCATTTCTTTATGGAAATGGCCACATGACCAGTTGTTAGGCCCTACCTTTCTTGTGCTGTCTTTTGCAAGGATCTTCAAAAATTTCAACTACTTTACTATTTAGAGTCTGTGGATCCATGTTGTATGTCCCACCAAGTTCCTATTTCTAGTCTTTACTGCAGGTTTAACATGCAGTTCATGGGTACAAAGGAGGTAACACATCAGTATTTTGTTTAATTCATGAGGCTGGTTCAGATAACCTTCTCTGTTCACTTCCCTGGGTTCTCAGGTTAATGACCCATTCTCCTGTGCCCTCACCATCCTATAGGTGGAGTAGTTTTCTAGAATCCAGGTTGCCAACAGAAGAAAGACATCCTTCCATCCCTCAAGCTATTTAATACTTACTAAAATTAAGAACAGTTCATCCCACCCTATTCTTGCTCTTCTTCCTTGCCTAGTTTAAATATGTGTGTGTGTGTATATTTATATGTATGTATGTTTATGTGTATATATGTGTGTGTGTGTGTATGTGTGTGTGTATGTATATATATATAGATATATATATATATAATATATATAGTTATGCTAGTACTAATTGAAATAAAATAGTTTGCTTTTATTATCAACATGTGTGCATACTTAATGGTTAGTACACATTTTATAAATGTATTTCTAAATTCAACTTGCTGGCCAGCAGTTACTATGTTCAGGCTAAATATTTCTGATAATCCAGTCAAGGACCTTCCATTCTATTAGGAGACACAACATATACATATAACTAGTTACAAATTAAATGCTAGGCAGTTATAAATGGAGGGCATTAGTAGTTGAGGGGAGTCAAGAAAGATGTGATATAACTAGAGGCAAGCAGTTGGTTTCTGCTTTTGTATATAGCCAGTGAGCTAAGAATAGTTTTCACATTTTAAAATAGTGTTTTATTATGTTTAAAAATGTGAAAACCATTCTTAGGTCACTGGCCATATTTGGCCCTCAAGCCATAGTTGGTCCCAGTTTTAGAAGGAGTATTTGAGCTTTATCTTGAAGGGAGAATTTCGATGAGGTCAGGGTGAGGAAGAAGTACATTCTAGGCATGAGGGATAGCCAGTACAAAGGAAGTGTGAAGAATAAAGAGGTTGGTTTGGCTATATTATAGAACATGGGAAGGGGTGTGGTATATAATAAGACTAGAAAGATAGGATGGGGCCAGGTTGTGAAGGACTTTAAAAGCCAAACAGAAGATTTGATACTTTATCAGAGGCAATAGGGAGTTGAGACTTGTATGGGGAGTGACATGATCAGATCTGTGCTTAAGGAAAATCACTTTGGCAGCCAGAAAATCTCTTTGGAGGGCAGATTGAAGTGGGGAAAGATCTGAAGCAGGAAGGCCAATTAGGAGGCCATTGCAGTAGTTTTGTTGAGAGGTGATAAGGGCCTGAACCAAGGTGGTGGCTATGTGAAGAGAGAAATGAGCTTAGAGATGAGCAGTGTTGGAGAGGTGGAAATGATGGGATTTGGCAACCAATTGGATATGTTAGATGAGGGAGAGTAAGGAGCTGAGGATAGTGCTGAAGTTACAAACCTGGGAGACTTTTACAAGAATGGTGCATTTGACAAAGATAAGAAGTTTGGAAGACACATGGGTTTAAGGGATCAATAACTTGTTTTTGACATAGTGCGTTTGAGATGTCTCTGGGACGTGCACTTTGAAATGTTCATTAGGCAGTTGATGATATGGGACTGAATCCCAGAGGAGATACTGGGGCTAAGTATGTAGATCTGAGAGTCATATGAATAGAAGTTACAATTAAACTGGTGATTTTCTAATGAGGTCACAGAGGGTGAATATAGAGAGACAGAGGGAAAAGGGTCCAGGCCAGGGCCTTGGGGAACACACACAGTTAAAGGGCATGGTGTAAACGATGAGCCAACAAAGGATACTGTTGTTCAGTCATTTTAGTCGTGTCCAAGTCTTCATGACGCCATTTGGGGTTTTCTTGGCAGATACTGGAGTGGTGTTGCTATTTCCTTCTCCAGGTCATTTTACAGATGAGGAAACTAAGGCAAGCAGGGTTACATAGCTAGTAAGTGTCTAAGGCCAGATTTGAACACAGAAAGATGAGTCTTCCTGACATCAGGCCCAATGCTCTATCCATTGGTCCACCTAGCTGCTTTAAAGAAGACTGAGAGGTGGTCAAACAGGAGGAGAATCAAGAAAGGCAGTGTCCTGCTCCCCTCCCTCCCTCCAAAAAAAACCAGAAAAGAGGTTTTTTTCATGATGTAAAATGCAGCAGAGAAGTCCAAAAGGATGAGGACTAAGGAAAAACCTATCAGATTTAGCAATTAAGACATCATTGGTAACTTTGAAGAGAGCAATTTCAGTTGAATGATGAGATTAGAAGCCATAATGAAAAGGATTGAGGAGTGAAAGGAGAAATGGAGACAATTATAGATGATTTTTTTCTGGGAGTTTGGCTGAGAAAGGGAGGAGAGACAAAACAGTAACTTGAGGAGATGATAGTATAAAGTGAATATTTTTTTAAGGATGTAAGAGATGTGAGAATGTCTGAAATCAATAAAAAATGAACCAGTAGAAAGGAGAGGTTTTGAATATTATAGAGAAGGTGGGGATGGTTGAATGGTCAGTCTCATGGAGAAAACAGAGAATGGGGTCAAGTGCACATGTAGAGGGTGTGAATTTGCCAAAGTCACTTGGCAAGAAAGGGTCACTTCATCAGAGATTGGAGGAAAGGAGGAAAAATTATCAAGGGGTTTTGAAATGAAGAGAAGAGGACAAGCATCAGTTTTTTCAGTAAAGTAGGAGACAGTGTCCTCAATTGAGAGTCAGAAGAGATGGTGTGGGACACTTTAGAGAAAAAGTTTGGAATAACTTCTTTAGAGAATCAATTGCTTTTCAGAAGGTGTTTGTTTAGTGCCTATCATGAGTTCTGATAATGTAAATATTATCAAAATAAGGTTTTGCACAAAGAGGTGCATCTTTCTCAAAATAAAATCCATATAGCCTTGTCAAAGTTGACTTACATACATGTATTCTTAATCTATTTCCTCTTCAACCCTGTTCCATCCCCTGCCTTATGTGTTTCTTCAGTTTTTTCCTGGTTTCTGGTTCCTTCATTTCATCCTATAAACATTCTAAGGCCCAACCTGTCCTCTAGAAACAAAAACAAAACCTTCCCTTGACCCTGTTCCTTGACCCCTAAATCCATTGTTCTATCCAACCTCCTTTTAACTGGCAGATTTCTAGAAAGAGTAGATTACATATTGTCCTCATCTCCTCACCCTCCCCATTCACTCCTCATCCCCTTGTAGTCTAGCTTCTACCTCTACCACTCTATTAAAAATGCTCTCTCCAAGATCACTAATGATCTCTTTATCAATAAGCCAGTGACTTTTTTTTCCGTTTTCTTGTATTTATATTCTTTCCCTTGCTGGCATTTCACTAGACATTGTCCCTTTTTTATCCACTCTCAAAACCTTTGACCCTCGGTTTCCATTACTGTATACTCATAATTCTCCTACCTCACTGACCAAACCTCGATCTCCTTCCCTGTCTCTTTGTCCTCATCCCATCCCTTAATGGGTATATCCGTGTAGTTTCTCTCCTTGGCTCTCTTTTCTTTTCCGTCTGCATTCGCTGAATCAGCAAGCATTTAAAAAACACTTAGCATGTGCCAGGCTCTGTGTTATTTGTAGGTATATTTGAAGTAGATGCAAATTAACTTGAGGGGGAAGGCCCTCTAGGGCATCTGTGGGTCAGGCATGACCTCATGTAGAAGGTGAAGTTTGAGCTGCGTCTTGAAAGAAACTGGGGAGTCTAGGAGGTGGAGCTAGTGAGAGGGCGAATTCTAGACATGGTAGACATGTAGTGCCAGAGACAGGAGACAGACGAGGTCTCTCATGGTGATCTTGTCCACTTAATCTGGTTTCAGTTGTCACAAATCTCTGTGCTATATCTCTACCTCCCAACCTCTTCCCAGAGTCCTGCCCTTTATTTCTAAATTCTTGTTGGTGATTTCTACTTATATTACCTACCAGCACCGCAAAATTAACCTATCCAGTATTAACAAGTCCCCAAAATTTGACACTGCTCCTAACTTCTGTACTTCTACCAATGGATCATTATTCTTTTAGTGAACTCAGATTATAATCTTTGATTTTTAGGTGAGGGAAAGGGAGGAATAGTTATTTGCCAAGTCTTTTCAGTACTACCTCCATGGTATTTTTCTTGTCCTTTTTCTCCTTTTCATTTTCATGGTACAGTGGAAAGTACACATCTTTGGAGTAAGAGGACTTGAGTTCAGGTTCCACCTCTGTCTTTGGGAAATCATGTAATCTCCTTGGGCCTCGGTTGTCCCATCTGTAAAAAGAGGAGGTTGAACTAGACAGCCTCTGGGGTCTTTTCCAGCTCTAAATCTTGTATGGTCTTATGACCCTAATTCAGACACTCATCTTTTCTCCCCTAAACTGTTGTAGCCTCCTAACTTATCTTCTAACTTGTATGCACACTGTCTCCCCTCCATTTCTATCCTTGACACTGCTGCCCCATAATCTTCCTAATCTACAGGTATTGTGTCATTTTTGAACACTAAAACTTTCTGTAAGTACTCATTGTCTACTGAATAAAATACATAAACACGCTTCATCTTGGTACTTGAGGCCTTTTACATTCTGACTCCATTTTACTTATCATGCTTTTTCTCATACTGCTGCCCTTCATATACATCTGTGTTCTACTCCCCTCTTCTTGTCCTGACCTCTCCTGTCTCTATGCATTTTCTCAGTCTTTCTTCTCTGCTTGAAATAGAATTCTCTATTCCTGCCTCTCCATCTGATAGAAGTCACTTTTTTGCTTCAAGGCTCAAGTCAGGTGCTTTCTGTTTTGTGAAACTTTGTCTGAGTCTGCTTCTCCCCCTTAGGGGAAAGTCAGTTCTATAGGTTTTTTCTAGCATTTTGCCTTGATCTTTACTTTGCTCATATCTCACTGTCCTTACAGCATAATTGTTTGTGCATTTCTCTTCTTTCCCACTGCCAACTTCATGCTTTCCATGCCTAATATAGTGCCTCATATATACCATGTTTCACCGCATAATCATGGCAGATTTTATGGTAAATTTTTGCAAAAAAGTGGGGTGCGATCATTATGCGAAGTTTTAAATTGTGCCGGTATTACTTGTCTTTTAGTTTCCACCAGTCTCACACCACCTTTTCACTCATTGAAAACTGTCTTTCTGTAGCTTTGTTTCCAAGCTTTCAGCTTGAAGCCTGCAGAATACTTTTTATATTTACCCATAATCAGAAAAAAATGCTTTGCTTGTTAATATATCATTGGCAGACAAACTATATAGTTTAACTAGCAAGGGAAGATGGAAGTCTTACCATATTGTACGACTTATTCATGGCAGCTTCAACAGCCTGCTTGCTTCCCTTGCGTTGATGGCTCTTAATTGGGTTGTGTGACAATACCATTAATACTGCAGCACTCTGAACAAACCGTGCAATTCAGTTTTCTGGAAATATACTGACAATTTGCATGCACTGAGAATTCTAGGCTTGCGGCTTGGAATGCGTGAGAGAGAAATCTGTATCCATGTGCCACTGGTGAATACATTGCTGCTGTATTTACCTTTTAAGCAGCATGACAAACAGGATTATACCATG
This sequence comes from Phascolarctos cinereus, assembly GCF_003287225.1. Lineage (NCBI taxonomy): Eukaryota > Metazoa > Chordata > Mammalia > Diprotodontia > Phascolarctidae > Phascolarctos > Phascolarctos cinereus. The sequence goes on from NW_027555847.1 coordinate 361,698,973, forward strand.
CGATGATTACGTGATGTGATGAAAGGTTAGAAACCAATTTTTGGACTGAAAAAAAGAATCAGGTGCTGTGATTATACAGTGGTGATGATTATGCAGTGAAATACAGTATTCTGGGTGCTTAGAAAATATTTATTGAATCGTCAGTGCTTGAGTTTCATGTTGCTTATAATAGTAGTATTGACTTTTCTCAAAGACTATTTAAAATTAACTCTTTCCTTTTATTAGTTTCCTCTTTATATTTTGTGCTCAGCTAAATCCGGTACTTTGACTTTTTCATTTTTATGAAAGCTAAAGGGGCTGTAACTCTAAATATGTTTAAATCTTTGTAATCGCCAATAAATTTTTGAACCTGTTGTGGGCATTCTGTATGTAATATTTACTGTGTGTATGTAAGATCAAAGTTAACACTTAATAGTTCTGTAACATGGTAACTTTTTCCTTTGTTATTTTAAACCAGGCCTGTACAGCCTGCAGCTGGAGGTGCCGCTTGTGTCTGGCCAAAGGATTTTGGGACCTGTGAAGAATGTAGAGGAAAACATCCTTTGTATGTAGAAGAAATCCTTTGGCTTTCCACGAGCAGCTGTAGGGCCACAGGTTGTGCAGGCTTGTTTTAAACCTATGTTTGTTGGGGTAGCTAGATGGCGCAGTGGATAGGGCTCCAGCCTTGGAGTCAGGAAAACCTGAGTTCAAATCTGTCCTCAGACACTTGACTACCTGTGTGACCCTGGGCAAGTCATTTAACCCCAATTGCCTCACCCAAAAAAGCAAAAAAAAAAAAGTAAACCTATGTTTGTTTCCATGTGACAATTGGCAGAAGTTTAATAATCATGAAGATGTCTTGGTCCCTGTGCTTAAGGAACTGTGTACCTTGTCTGAGCCAGCCAGTCCGAGGGACTTAATCTGTTTCACTTGGTTGCCATCCCTTTATTCCTTTAAAATTATATAGTTTGGTTAAAAAAAAACCAAACCCAGAAACAAAAAAACTCAACATTGAACATCTGTACAAAATTTACTTAGTAACTATCTACTTTTAATTTCAACACATAAGTATCATAATACTATTTCTGTCACTCTCTCTAAGTCACCATTAGAATTCTTTATTCATTCTCATTTTTTCTCATATGATTAAAATTCTATGTATTACATTCTTCAAGAGCTGTTTTATTAATTTTTTGCATTATTTTGCATGGGCCTTGCGAGACAACTTTGTATTTCTCATACTTCTCAGTATTAATTGTATTGTAGCATTTTCTTAAATTAATGTTTCATATTGTTATACATTTAGATTGTCTTGTAATTATATGTAATGTTGCAGTGAAAATCTTCTGAACAGATAGGTCTTTTAAAATTATTACATTAATTCTCAAAAGTTTATATCCCTAGTTTCTTTGTACAATTCAGTGCCTTTGGAATTAATAAATTAACTAATAAAAAAGGAGTCAGAATTTTAATTGGAAGAGATCTCAGACATCTTCTAGACCAAGGGTTCATAACTTCGGGGTTTGTGAACTTGATTTTTAAAAATATTTTGATAACTATGTCAGTATAATTGGTTTCCTTTACAGTGCTATATGTTTTATGCATTTAAAAACATTCTGAGAAGTTAATAGGCTTCACCAGATTAACAGAGGGGTCTATGACACACAAAAAGGTTGTGAAACCCTAATCTAGGCTAATATATTGATTCTTCTCATTAAGAACTTTAAAACACATTATGTTATGTTTATTTTGTTTTGTAGAAAAATAATCCAGCTGTGGTTATCATAGGCAACAATGGACAAATACAGTATGATCATCAGAAGTAAGTGTTTATACATTATACATACAAGTTTCTAACTTAATGGCTTGCCCATTTCATCCCATACACATCTCAAATTCAGCATTTCCAGAATAGTTAATTATTTTTTACCTAAAATCTACCCTCTTTTGAACTGCCTGATATCTTTTGAGGGTAATACCATATTTCCAGCCACTCACTTTCACCACCTTTGAAGTATCCTTGATATTCTTCCTTAGTCCAGCTATTCAGTCAGTTGCCAGTTCTTGTCTAATTTACTGCCACTACATCTCTAACAACCATCTTGTTCTTTCTACTCACATAGCAACTACTCTAGAACAATTGTCATACCCCCTGGCTTAGACTATTTGCAATAGCCTCATAATTGATCTCTCTACCCTTAAGTATCTTCCTTCTCCAGGCCCTCTTCTACAATGCTGCCAAAGTGATGCTCTAGAGCTCAGATCTGATAATGTCACTCCTCTACTTGGTAAAGTCTGTGAGCTCCCTATTACCTCTAGGATAAATGACTTCTCATTACCATTTTATTAAAGCTCTTCACAACCTGACTCCAACCTATTCTTATTTCATGTTAATTCCCTTCACCTACTCTGATGTTCAGCCTAACTGGACTGTTACTCAAACATGATATCCAGTCTCTGAATAGTCTTTGAATAGGCTGTCTCTCATGTCTATAATACATCCTCTCCTCATTTCTACCTCTTAGAATTTCTACCTTCCCTCAAAGCTCAGGCCAAATGCTACTTCCTACATGAGGCCTTTCTGTATTTTATCCAAAGTGCTAATGCCTCACTCCCTAAATTACCATGTGCTGACTTTCTACATCTTTACAGATATGCATTTGGCACCCTTTCCTCCCCCACAGATGTAAGCGTGAAGCCAAGAAGCATTTAACTTTTGTTTCTTATTTTCCCAAAGCCTCCCACATAGTAAATGTCTAATAAATGCTTGATTGGTTTAGTTTTACGAATTTGGACATTCCCTAAAAAAAGAAATGGTGAGGGTTTTGTTCCTCTTTAAAAAAAATTTTTTTCTTTTTTTTTTTTACATTTTTTTTTTTTGGCTAGGCAGTGGGGTTAAGTGACTTGCCCAGGGTCACACAGCTAGTAAGTGTTATGTGTCTGAGGCTGGATTTGAACTCAGGTCCTCCTGAATCCAGGGCCGGTGCTCTATCCACTGCACCACCTAGCTCCCCCCCCAATTTTTTTTTCATAAGAAAGTTGCAATCAATGATCTGGGTTTAAAATCCATACTTTTGTTATTCAGTTGTACTTTAAGTTATATTGGTGAATTACTTCAGTTTGTAAACATAAAATCTTCATACTTTTTAATATAAATATTAGCAATCATATGTCATCTTTAGGCTATGTTGAGATTTGTTGCAGTTTATAATAGTTCTTAGTAATGAGATTAGGCTGATAGTTGTATGTTGTTTCTTTAATCCTCAAAAGGATGTTAGCAAAAATAGGGTTATGACTATAAATCTAGAGCTTAAAACTAATATAATACTATATAGGGTCTTGAATTTTTTTTAAATTCTAGTCTTAAATTCCAAAAAAATGTTCATTTAGCATGTATAAATTAGAACATTAAAAAAGGTTGTATATGAAACAGTAGATATCTGCTGCTAGCTTTTTAAAACAAATATATGGTGAATTCAGCATATTACTTTCAAAGTTATCCTGCTTGGCTGTGCTTCTTGCAGAACTTCATACTTTTCTTTATACTTTTTAAAATGTTTCAGTGGCTCTTCTCTTGTTTTCTTAATTTTCTTTCTTCCTTTCTTTTTTTTGAGGGGGAGGGGCTTTACCATCAATAACTTCTGCCATGCCACACATAAAATGTAGGCATCTTCAAGCAAAACATATCCACATAGTTTCTGTGTTCAAAAAAGCATTTTACATTCCTTACCTTGAGTCTGTCTCACCTCTTTGTCACGGAGTGGGTAATACGCTCCATTATAGGTCCTCTGGAGATATCATTGGTTGTTTTTATCAGAATTCTTAATTCTTTCATTTCTTATAGTGTCATTGTATAAACTGTTCTCTTGTACTGACTTATTTTACTCTAAGTTCATACTTCCCAGGATTCCCTGAAATTGCCTCTCATTATTTCTCACACTATAATATTTCATCACTTTCATATAACACAATTTCTTTAGCCATTTGATGCCAGTTTGAGCCAATTTCTTTTCTATTTAATGAATACCCTTTTAATTTACAGTTCTCTTTTTTCCCCCTTTTAATCTCCACTCAGGATCAAGAAGTTTTCCTTATTTAAATATCTTCCCTCTCTTTTATTAGCCTGCCTGTTAACCTCACCACCTTCCATCCTGACCTGCTTCCCTTTTGAGTTTCATGTGTTTCTGTACCAAAGATTGTGTGTGTGTGTACATGTGCACAAGCACACATTCTTGCTTGCCTATTCCTTCTCACTCATTCTAGTTATAATAACAAACCCCACCCACTTCTTTCATTTTCCCCATCTATTTTTTATTTCATTAATTATTTCTCAGTTACATGTAAAAAAACTTTTTACATTGTTTTTTAAAAAAATTTTGAGTTTCAAATTGTCCCCCTCCTTCCTTCTTCTACTGCCTCCTTGAGAAGCAAGCAATTTGATATAGATTATACATGCAAAACATAGTTCCATATTAGCTATATTGTGTAGGAAAATATAGACAAAAAACCCCAAGAAAAATAAAGTAGAAAAAAGTAGGCTTCAATCTGCATTCAGACTCCATCAGTTCTTTTTCTGAAAGTGGATAGCATTTTTTCATCATAAGTCCTTTGAATTATCTTGATCATTGTATTGATCAGAATAGCTAAGTCATTCACAGTTGATTATCATGCAATATTGCCGTTGCTATGTACACTGATCTGGTTCTGCTCACTGCACTTTGCATCAGTTCGTATAATTCTTTCCAGGTTTTTCTGACATTATTTAGTCACAATCATATAACGCAACTTGTTTAGCCATTCTCCAATTAATGTATATCTCCTCAACTTCTAATTCTTTGCCACCACAAAAAGAGCTGCTATAAATATTTTTGTATGTATAGGTCTTTTTCTTTTTTCTTTAATCCCCTTTCTTCCTTCTTTCTCACTAGTGTATTCTTTTACCCTCTCTTCTCTTTCCCCTCTTCATGGCCTAAGAACAAAACCAGTCATCCCCCAGGATGTCTGGGGTTTTTTGTGTTTTGTTGTTTTGTTTGTTTGTTTGTTTTTCAGTTTAACTCCCTTAGTAACTTTTGAAGACATTAAGATTCTGAAAGGACTGCTTATTTCTCTCTCTTATTAGAATATTAACCCTACCACATTATACAGAATATTAATACTGCAACATATATGCAGTTACTCAAATAAATTTACCTTTCCTAGTCCTCTTAATGTGTTTGTATTTCGTAGTACCTACTTCACTTTAGTCTTTTCATCACAAATGCTCTATCTTTTTCAGTAAAGATCCATTTTTTTCCTCTGCAGGATAATACTCAGGTTTGAAGGGTAAATTATTCATGGTGATAAATTTGCATCTTTTGCCTTTGGTTACTGTGTCATAACTTTAGTATTTTCTCTACTTGCACATGAACTATTTTTGTTGATCATTTTTGAAGGTGGAATTTCCTAAGTTTTTTGTTTCTATTTCTTTCTCTCCATACTACAGCGATGGTGCTAATCAAGCTTTGTCAAGTTGCCTGAGGGACTTTCGTAATAAGCCATATCCTGTTCGGGCAAAGATTACATATTACCAGAAAACTTTGACAGTAAGTAATGTCATTTAACAGTGATAATAGTCATAGTTGACATTTAGATAGCCATTTACCACTTGGCTATGTCTTTACATTTTCATTTTAACCTCATGACACCTTTATGAGATAGATACTACAAGTATTATCTGCATTGTACAGATGAGGAAACTGAGACAAGGGACTTGCCTGTAGTCACCTAACCTGTAAATATTGGAGGCAGGATTTGAACCCAGTTTTTCTTGACTCCCAAGTCTAGCATTTTGCAGGGATGGCATATGAACATGTGCTTAGGAGATGACTTTCTTTGATAAGAGTGAAAAGATCTGCATTGGCAGCCATTTTTGTTGAAGAGATGGAGATGATCCGTCACCTTGCCGAGGCCAATCTCTGTATTTTTACCCTTGATTCCATCCCTTTCTTTCTCTTATGGTAGATTGAGCGCGCACACACACACACATACACACACACACACACACACACACACACACACACACACCCACCCTACCACCATCTCCTTCCCCTACCCCAGCCAATTACCTCCCCCTTCCCCCATATATACACGCTACTCATCCTTTTTCATCTTCAATCTCTCCCTTTCTACTGACTCCTTTCTTGCTGCCTATAAACATCCCAGCTGTCTTCCATCTTTTAAAATCCTTCATTTGACTGTATTATAAAGTGATGGTCACTTGACCCCCAAGCTATTGACCTATATCCTCTCCCCCTTGATTTCACAGCCAAACTCCTAGAAAAAGCTGTCTATTCTTGTTGTTTCCACTTTTCTTCTCAACCCCTTGCAATCAATGGAAACTGCTCTCTCTAAAATTACATTAGTTAATTGCCAAACCTGATAGCTCTTTCGTAGTCCTCATCATTCTGACCCTCTTTGAAACATTTGACACCTTTTACTACTTTCTTCACTCTGGGTTTACATGACACTTCTTACTTTTGGTTCTCCTACCTGTCTGGTCACTCCTCAGTCTCTTTTATAGGATCATAATCCATGACATTCCCCTATTCGTAGTCGTACCCTAAACCTCTGCCCTGGGTTCTCTTCGTTTCTCATCCTGAGCTGTCTCTTCTGGTGATCTCATCATGGGTTTAATTATCATCTTTATGCAGATGAATCCTGCATCTGCGTAGCCTTACCCATTCTTTTTCCAGAGCTCAAGTACCATATCACCAGCTGCCTGTTGGACATTTCAGCATGTCCAAAACAGAACTCATGTTTTTCTCTAAATCTGCCTTCTGAATTTCTCTATTTCTGTCAAAGATTTTTCAGTCATTCAGGTTCACAACTGCGGTCATCCTTGACTTCCCATCCCACATGTCTAATCAGTTGCCAAGTCTGGTTCATTGTACTCAGACAGCCACCAGTCTTATCATCCCTTGCCTGGATCCTTATGGTAGTCCCCTAGTTGTTCTTCAGATGTCTCTTCTCTCCTTTCTGTCTGACTATATTAAACTCTACTGGTTTCCTTTCTTCTCTAGGATCAAATCTGATCTCCTTTATTTGACTGTTAAGCACCTACTATATGCCAGGCATTGTGCTAGGTACTAGAAATACAAGAGGGGAAAAATGTAACAGTCCCTGCTATAAAGAGTTTATGTTGGTCTGGGATAGGGTATGGGTGGGTGAAAGGGGAGCATGAGCACACACAAACATACACATATGTATAAACAAAACAAATACGAGGTAATTTAGGGGTGAGGAAGGCGCTTAGAAGTTGTGGGGAATCAAATATAAACTGTTTGATATCAGGGACTGTTTCGTTTTTTCCCTTGTATCCCTAGTACCTAGCACAGTTGCTGATAAATAGTAGGTACTTTAAAAATACTTTTGATTGATGGATTATACACAACTGGGAGGGTGAGTCCTTTGCATGACAGCGGTCCGAAAAGATCTAAATAGGCTGAATCTAATAAGATGACAGTGAAGTAGGTATAAACATAATGTCTTACACTAGAGTTAAAAAGTATCTGCTTCCCAAGTTCAGAATGGAAGAGGCATGGTTTATCATCATTGAGTCTGAAAAAGGTCTTAGGGTTTTGATAGATTGCAGGCTCAATATGAATCAGCAGTGTAATATGGCTGTCTAAAAATGTAGTTTTGGGCTGCATAAAGAGAAGCGTAGCTTCCAGGAATAAGGAGGAGGATATTTCTTCTATATTCTATCCTGGTTAGACAACATCTGGAATGTTGTGCTACAGTTTAGGAATAATCAATCAGTAAACATTTATTAAGTGCCTACTGTGTGCCAGGCACTGTGCTAAGTACTGAGAATACAGAGAGGCAAAAGACATCCATGCTGTCAGGGAGCTCACAGTTTAACGGAGGAGACATCAAACAAATATATACAAACAGGCTGTATTCAGGAGAAATAGAAAATAATTAACAGAGGGACAGCACTAGAATTGAGAGTGGTTGGGAAAGGGTTCCAGCAGAAGATAGGATTTTAATTGGGCCTTAGAGGAAGCCAGGCAAGTCAGGAGGTAGAGATGAGGAAGGAAAGCATAGGGGCACAGCCACAGAAAATACCTGGAGCTGAGAGATGGAGTGTCTTAATCACAGAACAGCCCAGGAGGACAGTGTCACTGGATCAAAGAGTTTGGAGTGAGGAGTAAAGTATAAGAAGCCTGGAAAAAGTAGGAGGGGGTCAGATTATGAAGGGCCAAGTGAAATGACAAAAAAGCATTTTGTGTTTAATCCTGGAGGTGATAAGGAGTCAGTAGAGCTTATTGAACAGGGTGTGCTAAGGACAGACAGGATGTAGTAAAAATCACTTTGGTAACTTTGTGGAGGATGAATTGGATTTGGGAGAGACTTGAGGTGGTGACACCAGTTACAAGGCCATGGTAGCAGTTCAGGTGAGAGGTCATAAGGATCTGAACTAGGGTGGTAGCTGTGTAAGGAGAACAAATTGGACAGATGCAAGTGATGTGGAGGTAGAAAAAAAAATTGGAAACTTATTGAATATATGGCGTGAGGGAGAGAGTGAGGATTTGGAAGATGAAACTAGGTTTGTGTGAGTTGCTGAATGGATGGTGATGCTTTCAACAGTTTTATATAGAATCCTCGCTGTATCCCTGTGCATACGCGCACGTGTGTGTGTGTGTGTGTGTGTGTGTGTGTGTGGTGTAAGTTCACAATTAAAAAATGAAATTTTAAAACTAATAGGGAAGTCGGGGAAACAGGTGAATTTGAAGGAAAAGGTAATTGTAATGAATTCTGCAATCTGTCACAACTCGTTCATGCCTGCTCACTCTGTGCTCTGTCTTACCCAAAATGAGAAGGAGAGGAAGCAGGGCGCTTACCCATTAGTCAATACCCTCAGCACAGAGCCTATCCACTGTGAAAGGCACTTACCAAAGCCAAATTATGATCTGAGGGGCAGAGGGAAGGGTATGCTGAGAGAGAAGTATGATTTTCCCAGTGGTACCCATGAACCTGCTGCTGTGGGTGCCTGAGTAGTGGTTAGGTTGTAATTGTCTTGAGAGGCTGACCCCCAGTTCAGAAGTAGGGAGGTTGGAACCTTTCATAAGAGGTAAGAGTAGAAAGTGAGGAAATATTGGTAGGTATGATTATGTTGGAAGCAAGCATTACAATTTTTCTATAACTCATCTTCCCACTGTCTGGTTGATCAGAGACGTCTTGGAATCAGGCCACGACACCTTGGGATCAAACCATTAACTCTTTGGGGAGCCCAGTCCCCTATGTTTCAAGCCATGTCCTAAGTGTTTTGACACCTCTGTTCTAGACTATAGCCCTGAATTTGGAAATCATCATTATTACACAATAGTCATCTTACTCCTTGGTACTTGTACCCAGAGTCTTGTTGACTCTTGTTAAGAATTCTATCATGGGGCAGCTAGGTGGCGCAGTGGATAGAGCACCGGCCCTGAAGTCAGGAGGACCAGAGTTCAAATGTGGCCTCAGACCGAACACTTGACACTTACTAGCAGTGTGACCTTGGGCAAGTCACTTAACCCCAATTGCCTTTAAAAAAAAAAGAGTTCTATCATAAATAAATTTGGTGATCTGATTTTCCAACTTACAGCTTATTAAAAGCAGCAAACTAGAATAGTGGTTGGATATAAAAGGCAAGAGACAAAAAGAAAAAAAAATCTCTATCAATGCATAGTATAATAATAGACCTAAAGAATTGTGAGCTTTTTGAGAGAAGGGACTGTTTTTTACCTTTCTTTGTCTCCCCCATCTCCTACCACGGTGTCTGGCACATGGTTGATGCTTAAGGAATGTTTCTTAACTTGAATTGAATTGACTACACTTGAAACAAAGGTCAATTATGTTCAGTATTTAATTGAATAAACATTTAAAATAAAAAGTTTGGGCACTTGAAGGCATAAGCTTAAATTATTCTGGGAATTCACTAAATATTTACTATCCCATTCCCTAGTAGTGAATGAAACGTGATTTTTGTGGAAGGGACACTCTGCTTTTTGTTAATTGTTATTAACAAATTAATTGTTATTTGTTATTGTTAATCAATAGAAACTGATGGATGACCTTGGGCATCACTTACAATTCTATTCTGACTCTTACCTGCAGTAATATATTAGAAATAATCTGAAGACAGAATTAAAAATTGAATTTGAAGTTAGAATTAATTAAATTTGTTAGAATTAAAGTTGACTCCCTTTTCGGCATTTAGTATCTGCTTTTTAAAAATCTAAAGCCAATGTATATTTTTCTAGGTGATGATAAATAATGGCTTTACACCAGATAAAGATGATTATGAATTTTGTGCTAAAGTGGAAAACATGGTAATCCCTGCACAAGGGCATTTTGGAATATCTGCAGCAACAGGTGGTCTTGCAGGTAAACTTTTATAGCCTTTAAATATTGAAAGTTTGGTAGCTAAATTTTATGGGAACATTGTAGTAATTTAGCTAAGCTAGAAATTGTTTATTTGCTTAAGTGCAAAGCACTTTGGGATCTTAGCAGTTGTTCCCTGTATAAATGAATAATGTAGCCCTAATGAGAAGAGATGAGAGAGAATCATCTTTTAATTTGGTCTTACTAGAAAATAGTTGCTGTCATCTCATACCTGTCTACCTTTTTTTTTTGTAATTTTTATTTTCAGTTCTCTTTCCCTCCACTCCTTCCCCAAGAAATATAAAATCCATTATACATATGAAGTCATGCAAATCTGGGCAGAAAAAGGCAAGAAAAATAAAGGGAAAAAATATACTTCAGTGTGTACTCTGAGTCCATCAGTTCTCTATCTGGAAGTAGACAGCATTTTTCATCATGAGTCCTTTGGAGTTGTGGTGGATCATTGTGTTGATAAGAGCAGCTAAGTCTCTCACAGTTGGTCATCCTTACTGTATGGCTGTTACTGTGTGGACATTGTTCTCCTGGTTCTCCTCACTTCATTTTGCATCACTTCATATACACTTTTCCAGGTTTTTCTGAAACCATCCCCTTCATTATTTCTCATAACACAGTAGTATTCCATCACAATCATATTACCACAATTTGTTCAGCCATTGCGCAGTTGATGGGAAATCCCCTCAATTTTTAGTACTTTGTTGCCATCAGAAGAGCTACTATAAATATTTTGTACATGTGGGTCCTATCTGCCCACCTTTCACTAACGATTTACATTTTCATGTTTAGTGTAACCATGTCATAAATATACCACAGTTGGTTCTTTGGGGAAGAAAGCAATTCAAGATAGAATACAGAGAATAAAACCCCTTTGTGGTCTTGTAGATGTGGCCAGCTGAGGATTTTCAGTTTGCTAAAGCAGCACAAAGAAGTTTATTCTGTCAGTATCCATTTTCAACTTCAGTGATATGAAATTAATATTTCTTTGAGTTTTAGATCTAAAGTTTTAAAATACTGTACTTGGTATCTATTCAGCATTTTGTACAATGACAGAGTTTATCCAAGATTGCAAGCTTAAATAGCTATGTAGCTTTGTAGAACACTGACTACCTAAATATGTAGGTATAGCCCAATGTAGAATTGATGTAATTTTTCAAGGGTGTATAAACCTGCCCTTTAAATTTCCCTGTTTCTTTTGCCTCTGTGACTTTGTGCCTCCTGTCCCCCATGCCTGGAATGCACTCCCTTATACCTCCACCTCCCAGAATGCCTAACTCACAATAAATCACATCTCAGCTCCTGACTCCTCTGCAAAGTCTTTCCTGATCCTCCTCTCCTCAGGTGTTTGTGCTCTCTCCTTCCCCAAAATACTTTGTATTTACTTCTCTGTATACATTCTTTCCAGTAGAATTTAAACTGCTTGAGAGTAGTGACTGCTTTATCTTCTGGTTCCCAAAATCCTAAAATTTCTTGTACATTGATATGCATTTAACAAATGTCTGAATTGGATTTTGAGATGAATGTCTTTGTCTCCAAGCTAGCTCACTGAGTAGTTTCTTTAATCTTGTTTTTATATTTTTGTTTATGATTTCCTTGGTCACACATAGTTATCCTCTATGATTATTTGTTAAAGAAAACCAAGTTTTAAAGACAACAGAAATTATTAAGTAAATGAATGATTATAAAGAAAAATCTAAATGTGATCCTTTAGTTCAGAAACTAGCGTAGGATGGTACATGATGTTCAATTTTGTTGTTGTTTTTTTTTTAATTTGTAGATGATCATGATGTCCTTTCTTTTCTGACTTTCCAACTGACTGAGCCTGGAAAAGAAACAGTAAGTACATGATATGTTGTGCTTTTTATTAAAAAGTGCTTTTTCCATTTAGCAGGTGTAAATATGCTACAGCTTGAATTGGAATCTAACAGCTTTTTGTATACTTTCTTTAGATAATATTGCAATTTGTCTTTATCACTATAATGTTCCAAAGGTTTTTGCAGTAGTAGTTCAAAGTAAGGAAAGCTAATTGAGGTCAAGTATCTTACTAATATACCTATTTTTTCCATGTTTATTCTTGAACTATAAAAGCCTGCACCTGATAAAGAAATTCCTGAAAAGGACAAAGAAAAGTACCAAGAAGAATTTGAGCATTTTCAACAAGAACTGGATAAAAAAAAGGAGGCCTTCCAGAAGGACCACCCTGATATTCAAGGGCAGCCAGGTAAATATAAATGAACTTACTTGAGTTCCAGAGGAGAAAACATAACCTTTCATGGGGCTCCATTCCAGCTAGTTGCCTGTAACTACTGCATAGATCCTATCTCTGCTCTGTGATAAACTAGAGTGGCTCATAACAAGTAATTTTTCTCTCAGTGACCAAGACTAAAACGATTTTGCCTATTAGTCAGGCTGTTGAATGTTTAAGTGGCTTTGAGGACCATCTCCAGTCTTTAGTGAGTATCCTATTCTTGGTACCCCTAGAGGAATATGCTGATTTCAGAGGTTTAGAGGCTATTTCAACTTTGGAGGCTGGCAAATACCACGGAAATCAGAATGTCCTGGGCCTTCCCTAGCACTTGGCAGAAGTCATTACAGGATCCCAGAAACTAATAGGCCCTAAAAGGACATTTGTTCGCAGGGCAGTTAGAGTCTCCTTGAGTGAACTCCTGGGACTGAGATGGTAGGCAGGGGATATCACTGATTGGTTCTTCTGGGCAGAAAAAGGTGTATGGTAGAGTATTCACTGAACCCTCCTTGTGATAATGTTAAGTAGAGGGGCCAGGATTTGGCAAGTATTCAGTTGTGTTGTTATGCTTTCTCTTCAGTAATACTAGGAAACTTCTTGTAGTCCTGAATATCAACTTTGGGGAAGCCATAGCTGATTTCCCTAAAGGATAGTTTTGCATTGATAATTGAAATTTACTTGGTTGTTATCCTGTTAGAATATAAGGTCCTCAAGAGTAGAGATTCTTTCATCCTTTGCATTTGTATCCCTAGCATTTAGGCATATAGATGTGCCTGGCCTATTGATTGAGTGATTGTTTGAACCTAAACATTTCAAATGATTTACTTACAGCTTTCAGTTTTTGAAAGAGCTTTGCCAAATGACTTTTTTTAAAAAATATACCACATTAACAAATATACTTTATTTGAAATTAATGAAAAAATAGTATTGGTTTGTGGATTGGACCAAAATTCAGTAGCATTCGGCTCATTCCTAGCTTTCTCATAGTCTTGTATAACCTTGCATGGGGCTCAGTTACCCTGTGTCATAGAGAGATGTTAATTTAATTCTGCTAGATCTACTGTGAAAGTAATGTATTTGGTGTCTTTGGCAGATTTTACTACAAAGTGTTTAGAGCTATTTAATAAATATGAAAATTAATTTTCTTCCTGCTGTCCCAAGCTTATCTGTCTCATATCTTACATAATTCTGGACTGTTTCTACTTCTTCACTTGTACCAGTAGGTGTGTGCTTAGGGAATGCAAAGTAATTTCAATATTAAGCTAAACACAATGTATTAGGAAGTGAATGGGGAAAAAAAAGTCATAATATGTGTTACTAAGCCAGAGACTGTTTGGGGTTTTTAAGACCTTTTCATTACTAGTCATTCAGCAAGCATTTATTAAGCACCAGTGATGCAAAACATGATAGCACCTCTGCCTTCAAGGATCTTAAATTCTAAAGGAGAAGACAAAGTATACATATAAAATATGCAAAATGGACACAAAGTAGTTTGGGGAAGGGGGTACACTCACTGCTAAGGACCAGAAGAGTCTTGAAAGAAATCAGGATTCCAGGGAGGAGAGATGAGGCTGGAGTGCATTCCAGGCCTGGGGAACAGCAAGGGCAAAGCCTGGAGACTAGAGATGGGACTTTGTGAGTTTGGAACAACAGAGGCCAGTATGACTGGATCACAGAATATAAGGAAAGATAGGAAGGAGCCTAGCCTGGTAGGGGCCAGCTTGTGAACAACTTAAAATGTCAAACAAGAGTTTCTGTTTGATCCTTATGGCAGTTGGGATCCATTGGAGTTTATTAAGTTGGGGAAGGATGATGACATGATCAGGCCTACATTTTAGGAAAGTCACTTTTTTTTTGTCTTTTTGTTTTTGGTTTGTGTTTTTTTGTTTTTGCTAGGCAGTGAGGTCAAGTGACTTGTCCAGGGTCACACAGCTAGTAAGTGTCAGGTGTCTGATCTGAGACTGGATTTGAACTCAGGTCTTCCTGACTCCAAGGCCAGTGCTCTATCCACTGCGCCACCTAGCTGCCCCTAGGAAAGTCACTTTGACTATTCTGTGGAGGATAGATAGGAGTAGGGAGAGGCCCGAGTCAGAGAAATCAAACTGGAAACTGTTGCAGCAGTATAAGTGAGAGGTGATGAGGGCCTGAACCTGGGTTGTTGACTATGAGAGTGGAGGAAGGCATACTTGTGAGAGATGTTGTGGGTGTAGAAACAACAATATTTACAACAGATTGTTTGCGTGAGGTGAGAGGGAGGAGTTAGGGATTACATTGAGGTTGTGAACCTGAGTGATTGGTAGGATAGTGGTGCCCTCAGTAGGAATAGGGAAGTTCAGAAGAGAAGTATGAGCCAGGGGGAGGGAGAGGATTATAAATTCTGTTTTGGACATATGGGATTTAAGCTTCCTCTGAAACATCCAATTTGAAATGTCCCATGAGCAATTGGAAATGCATGAGTGGAGCTTAGGGCAGTCTCCTGAAGTGAGATGAGAGTTGAGTCCATAGTAGTTAGAGATGACCAAGGAAGAGAAAGAATCTGGAGAAAAGAGAAGGGGCCCAGGACAGGCCCTTGGAGTTTACACACAGTTAGTGGGGGTGATGTGGCTGATGAATCAAGAAAAGAGACTGAGGAGTGGTCCTAGAGGTAAGAGAACCCAAAACCCAGAGAAGAGAATGTCCAGGAGAAGATGGTAGACCATTATTCTCAAAATGGAAAATCAGCCTTAGCCTTCGCAAACTTCTGTCTTTCCTTGCTGCATTATCACCATCTTCCTGCCTTTGGATCCTGTGGAGGACAGTTTCCGTTGATTCCTCTGCCTGTTCACAACTGTTCTGCATTCTTCTCTGTGTCCCACATGTTGCATGGGTACTCTTGAGAAAGGGCAAACACTAAGAGATAGGATGGAATTGAGTTTTCTGCTTTTTATGAGATCTGTCACTGATACTTGACTACCTAGCATCATGCTAGGAACTTAAGTACTGAACTTTTTTTTAATTGACTAGAGAAATAAGTAAAGGGAGAGAGAAGAAAGTGAGATAGGAAGGAAGAAATTATGGGAAAAAATGCATTGTGAGAAACTTTATTTGGACCTGTGAGATTAAGGGTATGAAGCAGTTAGAAAAATAAATGAGATTATATAGGAAAAGGTGGAATGTGAAGAAAAAAGACAATAATATTAATAAAAATAATAATAATAAAATTACTCAATTTGTGACTCCAAGCCATAGTATAGTTGAATTTTCTTAATTTTTTTTTTAAGAATTCAGCCCCTGGAATAGGAAGAATCAAATAATTGAACTCAGTAACCCAGTAAACCTAAACCTAAGAACATCAATTACTTGGGGGGAAAAAACCTCTGTTTAACAAGAATGGCTGGGAAAACTACAAACTGAATACTAAAGGTCACAACATTTTTTTTTTCTAAAATAGAGATTGAGGCAGCTAGGTGGCCCAGTGGATAGAACACTGGCCCTGGAGTCAGATGGACCTGAGTTCAAATCCAGCCTCAGACATTTGCTAGCTTTGTGACCCAGGATAAGTCACTTAACCCTAATTGCCTACCAAAAAAAAAAAAGTGAGGATCAAGTTAACATACCTTTCCCAGCTATGGCTAGAGGAAAAGTGGTTTTTTTTCTTTTAAATTCAATTTTTTTTAGGGGGAGAATTCTTTTTTTGTTTATTTTTTATTTTTATCTCTATAAAATCTTTTTTTTTAAATTTTTTAAGATTAATTTATTTTTAGTTTTCAACATTCACTTCCATAAGGTTTTCTAAGTTTTAAATTTTCTCCCTCTCCCTTCCCTCCTCTCTCCCCAAATCAGCAAACAGTCTGGTATAGGCTTTACATGTACATTCTTATTAAACATATTTTCACATTAGTCATGTTGTAAAGAAAAATTAGAATGAGTAGGAGGAAGCACAAGAAAGAAGAAACGAAACCAAAAAAAAGAACAAATAGTATGCTTCGATGTACATTCAGACTCCATAGTTCTTTCTTCTTTGTGGATAGTATTTTCTATCTTGAGTCTTTTGGAATTGTCTTAGACCCTTGCATTGCTGAGAAGAGCTGTCAAAGTTAGTCACAGTTCAGTGTGGCTATTATTGTGTACAGTGTTCTTCTGGTTCTACTCACTTCACTCACCATCAGTTCGTGCAAGTCTTTTCAGGTTTTTCTGAAGTCTGCCTGCTCATCATTTCTTACACCGAAATAATATTCCATTACATTCATATACCACAACTTGTTCAGCCATTCCCCAATTGATGGGCATCCCTTCGACTTCCCATTCTTGGCCACCACAAAAAGAGCTACTATAAATATTTTTGTACTTGTGGGTCCCTTTCCCATTTTTGTGATCTCTCTGGAATACAGACCTAGGAGTGGTATTGCTGAATCAAAGGGTATGCAGAGTTTTATAGCCCTTTGGGCCATAGTTCCAGATTGCTCTCTAGAATGGTTGGATCATTTCACAACTCCACTAACAATGCATTAGTGTTCCAGTTTTCCCACATCTTCTCCAGCATTTATAATTTCCCTGTTTTGTCATGTTAGCCAATCTGATAGGTGTTATGTGGTAACTCAGAGTCATTTTGATTTGCATTCCTCTAATCAATAGTGATTTAGAGCATTTTTTTCATGTAATTATAGATAGCTTTAATTTCTTCATCTGAAAACTGCCTGTTCATGTCCTTTGACCATTTATCAATTGGGGAATGACTTGTATTTATAAATTTGACTCAGTTCTCTATGTATTTTAGAAGTGAGTCCTTTATGAGAGACATTGGTTGTAAAAATTCTTTCCCAGATTTCTGCTTCCCTCCTAATCTTGGTTGCATTGCCTTTGCTTGTGCAAAAACTTTTCAATTTAATGTAATCAAAGTTCCATTTTGCATTCTCTGTCTCCTGTTTGGTTTTGAATTTTTCTGTTCTCCATAAATCTGATAGGTAAACCATTCCTTGCTCTGCCAGTTTGCTTACAGTATCAGCCTTTATATCTAAATCCTGAACCCATTTTTACTTTACTTTGGTATATGGTGTAAGATGTTGGTTTGTGCCTAGTTTTTGCCATACTATTTTCTAGTTTTCCCAGCAGTTTTTGTCAAATAGTGAGTTTTTATCCCAGAACCTGGGGTCTTTGGGTTTATCAAATAGTAGATTACTATAGTCATTGACTATTGTGTCTTATGTAACTAATCTATTCCACTGATCCACCACTCTGTTTCTTAGCCAGTACCAAGTAGTTTTAATGATTGCTGCTTTATAATACAATTTAAGTTCTGGAATGACTAGGCCACCTTCCCTTGAATTTCTTTTCATTAGTTCCCTTGATATTCTGGACCTTTTGGTCTTCCAGATAAATCTTGTTATTATTTTTTCTAGCTTGATAAAATTTTTTTTGGTAGTTTGATTGGTATGGTGCTGAATAAGTAAATTAACTTAAGCAGAATTGTCATTTTTATTATATTAGCTTGGCCTACCCATGAGCAACTGATGTTTTTCCGCTTATTTAGGTCTGACTTTATTTGTGTGAAAACTGTTTTGTAAATGTGTTCATATAATTCCTGGGTTTGTTTTGGCAGGTAGAATCCCAAATATTTTATGATGTCTACAGTAACCTTAAATAGAATTTCTGTTTCTATCTCTTGCTGTTGAACTTTATTAGCAATATATAGAAGTGCTGATAACTTATGTGGGTTTATTTTATATCCTGCAACTTTTCTAAAGTTGTTTATTATTTCAAGTACTTTTTTACTGGGGCAACTAGGTAGTGCGGTGAATAGAGTTCTGGCCTTGGAGTCAGGAGGACCTGAGTTCAAATGCAGCCTCAGACACTTAACACTTACTAGCTTTGTGACCCTAGGCAAGTCACTTAACCTCGATTGCCAAAGCAAAAAAAAAAGAAACCAGTCAAGCACTTCTTTACTTGATTCTTCAAGTATATCATCATATCATCTGCAAAGAGTGATAGTTTTGTTTCTTCTTTGCCCATTCTAATACCTTTCATTTCTTTTCCTTCTCATTGCTAAAGCTAACATTTCTAATATGATATTGAATAATAGTGGTGATAATGAACATCCTTGTTTCACCCCTGATCTTATTGGAAATGCTTCTAGCTTATCCCCATTACATGTAATGCTTGCTAATGGTTTTAAATAGATACTACTTATCATTTTAAGAAGGACTCTATTTATTCCTTTGCTCTCTAGTGTTTTTAATAGGATAGAGGGAGAATTCTTAACCAAACAGAAGATGAAGGCAATCACAGAAACAAAATATGTAATTTCATTTATATGAAATTGAAAAGCTGTTGCACTAACAAAATCAGTACAGCTAAGATAAGGAGAGTTCAATTAGGGGAAGAATTTTGCATTAAATATCTCTGATAAAGGTCTGCTGTCCAAGGTAGATTTGGAAAAAAAACTAAAGCAAATAAATTGGAAGTCATTCCAGTGGTAAATGGTCAAAGCATATAAACTACAGTTATCAAAACAGGAATTGCAAACTGTTAATTGCCATATAAAAGATTGTTCCAAATAACTGAGAATAGGAGGAAATTCAAATCAGAATGGCTCTTGAGATTTCACTTCACACCCAGCAAATTGGCAGAAATGACAAAGGATCAAATAGTTAATGTTGGAAGGGACTGAAAAGACAAGTAGACCAATATCGTTTGGTGGAGCTGTGAAGTGACTGAACCATTCTAGAAAGCAATTTGTAGTTTTGCTTTAAAAAAAAAAAAAGGAATTAAACTGCCCATACCTTTTGTCGAGAGAGCCTGCAGCAAGTACACATCCCAAGGAAGTAAAAGATGTTAATAAAGGTCCCACATAAACCAAAGTATTCATACTATCATTTTTGTAGTAGCAAACAATCAGCAACAAAGTATAGATGCTCATCATTTTGGAGTATGGTAAAACAAATTGTGATGTATGAAAATAATGTAATGTCACTGTACTATTAAAAAAGTGTTGAATATGAAAAATGCAGAGAAGTATAAAAAGACTTTTGTGAAGTGAACAGAACCAGGATAATACACAAATAGCTGTAGTGGTGTAAATGAAAAGAACATCTTCCTTGTTTCCTCCAATGAAACTAAATGCTGTATAGTTTGATCCAGTTTGGCCTCAAAGTAGGGGTGAACAAATGCACCCCTCATGCAGCTTTGCAGAAGTGGGGACTGTGGTTATTGAGCATTGCATAAACTATCAGGATCAGTCAGCACGTCGGTTAGTTTTACTGAAGTGTTTTTCTTTCTTGCTTTTTTATTCTTTGTATGAGGAATGGCCGTTTAGGGGAAGGGGGCATACATTTGGAAATTAGGATCATGTGAAAACAAGATTTCAGTAAACATGAAAAATCGCTCATTGGAGATAGTACAAGTGAATAACATTTCACATTATCTAACTGGCTATTCACTGGCAATATATTTGCTGCACTGGTTAGATTACGATATCCTTGTGCTAATTTTAAGGTATGTTAGAACCATGCTACTTTGCCAATTACGTGTATGTTTGGTTCTGATACTCTAAACTAACTTTTTGTAGCTGAAGAAATTTTTGAGAGCGTAAGCGATCGTGAGCTAAGACAAATTTTTGAAGGGCAAAATCGCATCCATCTTGAAATCAAGCAGCTTAACCGACAATTAGATATGATCCTCGATGAACAAAGAAGGTATGTCTCTGCCTTGACTGAAGAGCTCTCCAAAAGAGGCCATGGAGGCCCAGCACAGCTTGGACAGGTGAGCTTAAAAATGTGTTCCCAGCTTAGCACCTGAGTGAGAAGTGGTAGAGAAAATCATAGAAGATAAACTGTAGCTTGCATAATTATTGAAGAGGGCAGATTATCAAAATGGTTTGCGCATCTCGTTTCAGGCTTCTCAGCAAGAACTTGATACTGTGGTGAAAACTCAGCAAGAGGTCCTGAGACAGGTGAATGAAATGAAGTAAGTATGCATAAAAGATAGACAGCATGAAATGATGACATTTGTTGGTTTCATTAAAATTTTTGGAGTAAACAAGCATTTTCATAGCATGGAACAATAAAAAAGATGATTGCACATGAAATTGTTAATTCACTTGTACAACTTGCTATTGCTTTTAAATACACAAAAAGTTATGTAAATTTTTTTTTGCCCCTTCCCTCCCCCTCCCAAAAGGTGGCTACCATTGGGCACAAATAGGTATATGTAAGTAAAATTATTCCAGCTAGAGGGGCGGAGCCAAGATGGCAGAGTGAAAGCAGTGACTTGCTTGAGCTCTCCCCCAAACCCCTCCAAATACTCATAAAAAATGGCTCTAAACAAATTGTGAAGCAGCAGAACCCACAAAAAGACAGAGTGAAACAAATTTCCAGCCCAATACAACCTGTATGATTGATCAGAAAGGTGTACTGCGCCGGGCTGGGAGCGCAGCACAGCGCGGCGTGGGCGCGCAGGCCACAGCGAACCTGGAGCAGGCCTCAGAGGCTGAATCTCAGGCAGCTGTGCAGGTTTCCAGACTCCTCAATCCACCAATGCCAAAGACAACTTAGAAGGTCAGTGGGAAAAGTCTGTTTCTGTCAGTGCTGAGAAGGGAAGGTGGGGTCTCAGCTCCATTCCCCGAGAGTGTGGCCTGGGGTGGGGGTGGGGGGGCCAGCTGCTTCCCGAGCTTCCAGCCCACAGACTGAGGGGGAACCCAGTGGCTGATCAGAGAGGGATTGCAGGGATCTCTTTGCCAGTGCTGAGGCAAGAATCTCTTGCTTTGCCCGTGTTTGGATCTGGATCACAGTTCTGGGCGGCAGTGCTGGGGTGAGGAGGAGCGCTGGCGTGGTGGAGCTTGTAGTGGCTGTGGAGAGGATCCCCTTCTCACAGTTACAGGACAGAAAGGAGTACTCGTAGTCACAGGCCAGGAAAGGAGTAAACACCTCGGGTGCCCCTTATCATATCACCTTGGAAGAAGTGAAAATTTACAGGTCCCTACAAGTATCTCTGAAAACAGCTGTACAAACCCCCCGAAGCTTGGGACAGTACATTCTCCACATTGGAAGCAGATTCGTACCTTAACAAAGAGTTTAAAACTCAAGTAATTTGGCCGGGATCATGAGCAAGCAGTGCAAAAAGAGTCACACTATATTATCTTACTTTGGTGAAAAAGAAGATCAAAATATACAACCAGAAGAAGACAACAAAGTCAAAGCCCCTACATCCAAAGCCTCCAAGAAAAATAAGGCTGTGGAAGAGCTCAGAAGGGATTTTGAGAAGCAAATAAGAGAAGTAGAGGAAAAACTGGGAAGAGAAATGAGAGTGATGCAAGAAAATCATGAAAAACAAGTCAACAGCTTGCTAAAGGAGACCCAAAAAAATACTGAAGAAAATAACACCTTGAAAAATAGCCTAACCCAAATGGCAAAAGAGGTCCAAAAAGCCAATGAGGAGAAGAATGCCCTAAAAAGCAAAATTGGCCAAATGGAAAAGGAAGTCCAAAAGCTTACTGAAGAAAATACTTCCTTAAAAATTAGAATAGAGCTATTGGAAGATAGTGACTTTATGAGAAATCAAGACATGTAAAAATCCAAAAGAATGAAAAATTAGAAAACAATGTGAAATATCTCATTGGAAAAACAACTGACCTGGAAAATAGATCCAGGAGAGAGAATTTAAAAATTATTGGACTATCTGAAAGCCATGATCAAAAAAAGAGCCTAGACATCATCTTTCAAGAAATTATAAAGGAAAACTGCCCTGATATAGTAGCACCAGAGGGCAAAATAGAAATTGAAAGAATCCACAGATCTCCTCCTGAAAGAGATTCCCAAAGGAAAACTCCTAGGAGTATTGTAGTCAAATTCCAGAGTTCCCAGGTCAAGGAGAAAATATTACAAGCTGTCAGAAGGAAACAGTTCAAGTACTGTGGAAACACAATCAGGATAACACAAGATTTAGCAGCTTCTACATTAAAGGACCGCAGGGCATGGAATATAATATTCCTGAGGGCAAAGGAGATAGGATTACAACCAAGAATCACCTACCCAGCAAAACTGAGTATAATCCTTCAGGGAAAAAATGGTCATTTAGTGAAATAGAGGACTTTCAAGCATTCTTGATGAAAAGACCAGAGCTGAATAGAAAATTTGACTTTCAGATACAGGACTCAAGTGGAACATGAAGAGGTAAACAAGAAAGAGAAATCATGAGAGACTTATTAAGATTGAACTGTTTACATTCCTGCATGGAAAGATGATATTTATAACTCATGAGACCTTTGTCAGTATTAGGGTAGTTGGAGAGAAAAAATTATATGTGTATATATGTAGATAGGTAGAGGGCACAGGGTGAGCTGAAGATTAAGGGGTCATATCTGGAGAATAAAATTAAGGGATGAGAGAGGATTATACTCGGAGAAGAAGAAAGGGAGAGGTAGAATGGGGTAAATTATCTCACAAAAAAAAAAACAGAAAAGTCTCTTACAGTGGAGGGGAAACAGGGGAAGATGAGAGGGAATGAGTGAATCTTATTCTCATAGGATTTGGCTTAACGAGGGAATAACATACACATTCAATTGGGTATGGAAATCTGTCTTACCCTACAGGAAAATAGGGGGAGAAGGAGACAAGAGAGCAGGGGGATGATAGAGAGGAGGGCAGATTGGGAAAGGGGGTAATCAGAAGCAAATACTGTTTTCACATGCTAATGGGAAATAAGAAATACAGGAAACGGGGTACAGAAGTCTGTCCTGCCCTACAGAAAAATAGAAGGGGAAGGGGATAAGAGAAGGGGAGAGAGATAGAAGAGAGGACAGACTAGGGGAAGGGATATTCCGAATGCATGCCATCTTGGGGCTGGAGGAGATGGGGTGAAAATTTGGAACTCAAAAACCTGTGGAAGTGAATGTTGAAAACTAAAAATAAATTTGCATTTAAAAAAACAAAAAACAAAAAAACCATAACAATTTAATCTGGTTTTCCAAAAAAACAGATAAGCAGCATATGCTAATTTTCTTGTTGGTCTTTTTACAGTTTATTATACTTTTAAGGATAATTGTATCTTTGCACAGGGACCTGACTTTTAAGATAGGAAGCTGGAGACTGAAGTATCAAAAGGAAACGTTTGTATGTTCAACGCTTTAAGGATGGTGTTGAACATTAGTTACATAGGTCCCTGAACAACAAATTTCAGTTAAGTTTGGGTATATGCTCTGGAAGAAGCCTCAGTGAATTCCAAACGATGAATAAAGCTACCGAAAGTTTAAAAAAAATTATTCCGTACATCATTCTATTTATCAGTTCTTTCTTTGGATGCAGATAGCATCTGTCTTCATATGCTCTTTATAGTTAATTTAGGTATTTATAATAGTCAGAATGACAACGTATACACTCAAAGTCATTCTTAAAACAATATTGCTGTTACTGTATACAGTGTTCTCTTGGTTCTGCTCATTTCATTCTTCATTATTTCGTGCCGGTCTTTCCATGTTGTTCTAAGATCATTGAGCTCATCATTTCTTATATTACAGTAGTATTCCATATACACATACTATATATTTTTATGTAAGAAATTTGTTTTCTGTAGTGGTAATGAGATCCTGAATTCGTATATGATTTAACAAAGAATGCAAATATTTTCTTATCCATCATACAAGAATCTTGTGCTTAAAATATTTTAGAGAAATTTTAAGCCACTCCAAAACATGTAAAATTACTTTTAAGTAAAGAAGGAAGGGGGCAGCTAGGTGGCAGAGTGGATAGAGCACTGGCCCTGGAGTCAGGAGGACCTGAGTTCAAATTTAGCCTCAGACACTTAACACTTACTAGATGTGTGACCCTGGGCAAGTCACTTAACCCCGATTGCCTCACCAAAACAAAAAAAAGCAAAAGAAAAAAGGGGCTTCAGAGAAGAAGGCATAAAGGGGAGTCACCAGAGGGGTAAAATTCTAGTAGCTTTCACAGGAATTTCTTCTTGATCAGAATAAGAATATTATGGGGCAACATGTACCTTGTTTGGGTCTATTTTTCTGCTGATTGTTGAAGAGAAAAATTTTAAGTGTATACCAGAAAGAGATTAAGTGAAGAGAAAGTTGCAAAGGAAATTTTATTTTTATTTATCCCACTTGATATTTTTATTTATTTGTTGAAATTTTTATTTATGCTGCTAAATTAAAAACTCCATAAGGCCAAGAACCATGTCTTGATTATCTTTGTTTCACCAGATTCTTTTCATATGATAGATACTTAATGAAATGTTGTTGATTGAATGGGTATTCTTTTAAGGCATTCTTAAATGCAACCATTTGATGACCATAGTAAAACATCAAGAGTATTCTACAATATTTGATTCTTTAAAGCATGAACAGAGGTTCATTTATGAGCAACAATAGCAATAGCTTCTATTTATTTCGTAATTAAAGTTTTATAGCACCTTTCCTTCACAGCAGTCCTGGGAAGTAGATAATGGAAATATTTACCCCATTTCAAAGGTCCAGTGATTAGAGCCCAGAGAGTTGGAATGACTTCCATTGTTGCACACCTGGGACTTGTAGAGGGGGCCTCATATGCAGATCTCTGACTCCTGTTCTAGCACTCTTCACTATTTTACACCCCCTACCTCCTAGGTTTATATTAGTGAAAAGCTGTTGTTTTTTTAATTGATACATCAGATTTAGTGTGTTAAGACTTGACAAGTGAATTTTCTTAATTTTTAGCCAAGTTAGACTTTTTATAGTGTTGTTCTACATGACCCAGCTGATTGTTGTACTGACATCTGGACGTTGTCTCTGTGACCTTGGCAGTGCTTTGGCCTCACACTTTCTATATTAACATAATTTTATTAAGTGATGGGGGTTTTTCTTTTTCAGAAATTCTATGGGTGAAACCTCAGGCTGGTCACTGGATCCCAGCATGTGGGCACAGCAGGCAGTGTATATGAAACGACCCAGCATTTCAATGATATCAAAGAACACCTTCATGTAGTAAAGAGGGATATTGAACATTTAATACAGCGAAATGTGGTAACTTTCTTTTCATTGACTTTTTTATGAACTTTATCCTTGTCTGGTTATCAGTGTTTTAATTTCGTTTAAGAAAAGGAATCACTATAGGTTTTTGGTTACTCCACTGAAAATTTCAGGTTTTCACTTTTTTCCCTCCTCAGTCATCTGTTGTAAATCCATAAAATGAATTGGAATACTTTATATTTCTTTAGTAGCCAGCTGATAAATAGTAAAGCTCTTCTATTTTTTTAAAGCACAGTTGTGTGTGTGTGTGTGTGTGTTTTAAGCAAAGTATCAAACATCAGCTGTTAAGCCTAGTTGGTAAGGTTGTTCAACCCCAGATTTTACTTGTCTATCATTATTCCTGTTTTCTGTATGCTTTTGTAATGCTATGGTTCTTAACAGCCAGGGCTTTGAACAGGAGAAAAATGTTAACTTTTTTAGTAAAATAGCATCACACCCTGAGTAAAGGTTGCCAGTCACAGTGATCTGTCCAGATTATTATATATCCTTTACCAAGGAGAGAAATGCCTAGGTTTACAGTGTGAAAACTTAGAAAAAAATATGAAACGCATATTTTTTTTAGAGAATTTTGTAGAGGATAAAGAGTAATGGCCAGTGCTAAGTGGGAGAAAGTTAAAAGAAGAAAGTCAATTCATATTTTACATAAGTGAATTTTTACTGTTTTTCTTTCAAGTGCTTTTTTAAGTGCTCTTAATCTTAGGTAGTTGAGATGGTTATGGTACTATTAACACGGACCTTGAAAGATTCTTCTGCCTACAGTTTCTTTTCCTCTTTTCTTTATTTCAGAAGCACTGCTTCTTTACTCATTAAGGGTCAGCTAGGCGGGATGGTGAATGTAGAGCACTGGGTCTGGAGTCTAGAAGACTTGGGTTTAAAATCTAACCTCAGACACTGACTAGCTGTGTTGACCTTGGGCAAGTCACTTAACCTCTTCTCAGCTAAAAAATGATGATAATAACAGCACTTACCTCTCAGGGTTGGTTGTGAAATAAACATGAAAATATAAATGAGATAATATTTGAGAGATACAAATGAGTTAAGATTTGTAAAGCACATTGCAAACCTTAAAGCACTATATAAATGTTAGTTGTTATTATTAACTACCTTGATTGTAACCTTGTTTCAGAACTAGGAGTATGTAAACAGTCAACTGACTCAGACTTTAAATTAGTCATCAGTTTGTTTTAGCATAATGTTCTTTTAAATACATGTTCTGAGATAGGCTTTGTCCAACAAGGTCTCTCATCTAGTCTCTAGGCTGATGGGGGGGGGGTTGTTTGGTGTTTTTTTTTTGGTAATACTGGTATTTTCAGTAAAACAACCTTCCATTCATATAGCTCTTGATAGTTCACTTTGTTATATCTCACATTATATATCTTACATTCATATGGAACATTATAGTCTCCAGAGTACTTTCCATGTACATTTTCTCATTTGTTTGTTATGACCTGGCAAAGTAGGTAGAGTAGGTACTCTCTACATTTCACTGATAGGGGAGCTGAGGCTCCTAGAGTCTGTGACTTGTCTTAAGTCACTTAGCTAAGAAAGTGGTAAAAATAGATCTAGAATATAAGCCTTCTCATCCTTGATCCACTTCCCTTTCCTCTATACCATTCTATACCATGGTGTCTTTCTGTAAAGCTTACATACATAGCCTTTTCTGTTAAAGTTCAGTAAGTTTACTATATCCAAATAACCTCAGGTCTCTTTCATAAGTAGAGGGGTATGTGTGTGGGGGGGGTGAAGGTAGAGGGTATTAATTACAGTGACACATGGGAGCAGCAAGTAGCCTAGTTGGTGACCTTTGGAATAAATATGCTGGAGAATCATTGATCTAGAAGCCACTAAGATCTGATTTCTGAAATGCTAAATGTGCCAGAAAATTCTTTGGGTATTGTCTCATACGTGTGTTTTTTTGTCTTATAGCCATCAAATGAAAGAGCAAAATGCCCAGAACTACCACCATTTCCATCTTGTTTATCTACAACACACTTTTTAATATTTGTAGCAGTACAGACGATGTTATTCATTGGTTATATCATGTATAGGTAAGTTCCTTTTATAAAATATGACCAGATTCTACCCTTTCTCCATTCATAGATTAATGATAATTGTCTGTTTAAATTAAAACAAATAATTTGTCTTAGCACTAGCTTTCAGGTTCTGTAATGGGATAGAGAGATTTCTGAAAATACGAACACTTTCTAAATATACCAAAAAACAGGGTCTGTAGAGGAAAGTTTTTTTCTTGCTAAATATTTTCAGGCAGAGGGGCATATCTTGAAACTTCTTGATTATGCAGTCTAACAGGTAGTAGAAGTAAAATAGGTTATAATGAATTGTTGTGTTTTCATTTGATTCAGAATGGTTATTTAAAGTATTTTAACTCATCTCTGTGTTTTCTGTGTTTATTTAGGACTCAGCAGGAAGCTGCAGCCAAAAAATTCTTTTGATCACCATTTTTGTATGTACCTGTATGTATGCACAGAATTTTGATTGTAAATGAGGGAATTTTTATGTGTTTAAATTGCTTCAGTAGTCTAAATTATTAATTTTTTGTTAAAATTACCTGTTTAAATGTTAAATTGTGGTAAGAATAAACCTTACAGAAGTGAGAACTTCAAGGAAAAACTGTGCACAGTATATAACTTTATTTAAAATTTATTGAGTTGATGGTTGGTGGTAGAACATCCAACAAACAGTACATTTATTTCTAGTGTGTTTAGGGTAAGAAAAACTAGGGACGTGCCTCCCAAAAGGTGGTCAGTACGTTTGATTTCTGGGGCAGAAAGTTTATTCTTAAGAGTATGATGTTGTAAGTAATTTTATTTAAAAGAAAATTTTTCCAAAATTAAGAAGTTGACCTAAAGTCCAAAGTACATAATTTCCCTGTCATAGAGGTCAGAGTAACCAAAGTCTTCAGGTGTATGAATCAGAATATCCTAATCAAAGACCTACTCCTATAATCATTTTATGTTGACGTAACTCCCTCTGAAAGAAATCAAAGATAATTTTGCTCAAGTAGAGGTTTCTTAGGATCAAGATGTCAACATTTCATAATGCTTATGTAGAATTCGGGGGGGGGGTTTCCGTTTGAATGTGGACAGTATATCTTATTTTGAAAGGAAGCTGCAGGAGAAAAACTTAAGAAAGCTACTTTTTGCCTAATTTTTGCCTAAACATTCTTCTGATTAACGGTTTTTACGGGTATTTTGCCTGCTGATAGATTTATTTCATGCTCCTGAATGTCTTCACCTCAAAGAAAGTCACTTAAGTCTTCTTTAAAAATAGCTTTTTAAAAATTTGTAGTTTAAGTCAGTTTTACCGTATTTTACAATGCAGCATGTAAATTCAGCTCTAGCATGCATAGGATTTTAATATTGTAAATAACTGAAAAGTAACCACTGCGTTCAAGTTACAATGCCATTTCACTATACAGCCCGAATACGCGAATGTGTACATCCCCTAAAAATCTAGGAGGCTGTTCCTCATTGTAATTTTAAGGCTTTCATGAGCAATTTTTAAGAAATAAAGAAGTAGACTTTTGTGAATTTTTTTTAAAAAAAGCTTCAAGTATTAAAATGCATTTGTGAGTAGGGTTTGCCTTTTAATGTCCAAGTATAAAAGGGTCTTCATAAAGTCCTTGCACAATTTTTACGCTTTGAGCCTTAATGATTGAATTCGTAAGTATGATAAAAATAATTATTCGTTGAATTTAAGACTATCAATGATTGAGGTTTTTTTTTCCCCCACATAACTGAACCTGACCTAAGTGTTTCATGGCTAACAGAACTTGCTTTCTCATCTACTTCAGCAATTTTTTATTTGTCACAGGTCTTGGAATAAATATACATGGTGCGTAATTCCATAAGTCCCAAGCTAGTGACTTTTTAATACCGCTTAGAGGTTGATCTTCTCATGCCAATAGCCTACACGAGGACTCTATGAAGACTCTGGTTTTGCAATACTCTATTAGTGCTATAATGTGAACTGACAGTCTTTTTATTATTACAGCTTCTGTGAACATTTATTTTGGGGTGATAAATAAGAATATTCCAGTAAGTGATGTTTCACTCTACCATATTTACTTACCTGTAATAAGAGTGAATTTTTCCCCCTTTATAATGTTAAATTTTGAAATCCATTTGGACATATGGATCATTTCAAAGACATTATCACAAATTTGTTCTTTTTTATCAGTACATGAGAAATTTTTAATACCTTCAAAAGAATGTTTAGGTTATAAAGTATGAAATTCATACTAATCATCCCTAAGGAAAAAGCTGCCAAAACCAGTGTTAAAAACTCCACAGTCACACTGTGCCTGAAACATTGAAAGGAATACCAAATCTATGCAGTATATTTTTGTCAGGCTAGAATTCAAGTGATCTCATTCTGATTATGGCCTAGACAAGTAGGTACCTGCACTATATTGAGAGGGCATAATCATGCATTTTAAACTCCCTACTCTGTTGGATATTGAATTGCTTTGAAACATTGTAAGTCGAGTTGGGACGGGGCAGTTGTATCCCATTAATTGGGTCTGGTTTATCTTCCTCAAAATAATTGAAGATAAGTAGATTACTTACGAAGAAAAACGTTCAAACTTGGTGGGAAAAAAAGTCACTGCCAGGATTCTTTAACTTTCTTTGTTATTTTGGATAATTAAATTTATTCACTCTCACACCAGCAAATATTTTACAGGGTGCCTTGGATTAAAACAAAATTTTATTTAAAATATATCAGTGTTTTTTGTCATAAAGTCACTTTTTAAAGAATGCAATAACATCATGGTTGTTAACTCCTGATTTAATGTACCTTTTTCATGTTTCAACCTTCCAGCTATGTTTTATTTAATTTGAAATTTTAAAGTAGTAAAACCATACAAGTACACTGTATATTATCTGTTGAAAGGGTCTAATAACATCTTCCCTGGTTCAGAACTAGTGGCATAATATAACACTTCCATCATTGATCCCATGAGCTTTTGTGCACTGATTGTTTTGTACGCATAACTTCCTTAATGCTCTTTTTTAATAAGGAACAATTGGTATATGTTGTTAGCCACCCAGAATGTTTCCTGACTCCTGAGTCAGCTTATTGATGACCTTTAAGCTCACTGACATTCAGCCCACTGTGTTAAATTCCATCCCAAACCTGCCTACCAGAAAGCTTCTTGCATTTAATGGTAGTCATGGTTGTGTTGTTTTGCATAAAATTAAAGATGACTTAACAACAAAAGCAAAATACGGACAGGAGAAACTACTTGAATAAGGGATTACCTGGCATAATATGTTACAAAGATACAGTCTTGGGGGAAAAAATGTAATGGCGAATATTAAAATACAGTGACTAGATCTCCCTCACCAAATGTTCATTACAGGGACATAGTTTAAAAAAAAAGTTATATTGGTGTTTAAAAAAAAAGATTTGATGTAAAATCTATACTTGCAACTTTTTAGATTTGTGTGTTGCCTATTTAAGATATCAGTTTTATTGATGTTGCTGTAAAGTTGAAATTATT
The DNA here is from genome assembly GCF_003287225.1 of Phascolarctos cinereus. Lineage (NCBI taxonomy): Eukaryota > Metazoa > Chordata > Mammalia > Diprotodontia > Phascolarctidae > Phascolarctos > Phascolarctos cinereus. The sequence continues at coordinate 361,730,125 of NW_027555847.1, forward strand.
TTCTAGCCACTGTCAATTGGATACTATTTCTCAAGTTATTTTGTTTTTTGACTAATGTTACTTGATGCTAGCTGGAATTCAAGAAAAGACATTAACCTTATTCAAATAAAGAAATATTTTATTAAAATTACTTTCTCTTTTATTGAACTCTGATAATATCTTAGCCACATATTTATCAAGGCAGTGTTTCTTTTTTTTAAAATTGACATGTGCAAGATACTATGCAGATCTCACTGTGTAGAGTACCAGGATGTACATATCCCTGCCCAAAAGAATTAACAATCTTGTTGAGAGTTTGTGTGTGTGTGTATTATTGTAACTGTATGGACACATAAAGATAACAGTACATGTGTAACAGTACATTTTTATCCATTGTCTGCTCTTTTCAATATCTGATCTATATGAAGTCTATATGAAAAGGACAAAGAGAGGAAAGGCGGAAAAAAAAATCTTTTACTGTACAGGGCATGAGGTTAAAAGCTGTAAGGAGTACAATATCCCAAATGGAAACAATGAATGTCATCCATAAATCCTAAATGGGTTTACACTAACAGGTGCTTCCACATGCTTAATGTGGCCATAAGCCACTACTACCATTTCCAAGGCCACCATAATAGGGTCTCTGAAGGAATTTAGGAAAAATGAGGCAGTAAGTAGTACATAGGGATTCAGAGAAGAGAATGCTTATTGTGCAATTGTTGGCCTGTACAAGGAAAGTTTCAAGAAGATAGTGGGACTTGGTTTAGGTAAAGAAGGAGAGGTTAGGATTCCAATAGACAAAAACAAGGTAAGAGCATGGAGGAATGTGTAAGATGTATCTCAGGGACGAGATGTAACCAGTCCGCTGGAAGCTGAGAAAGCATTCCTTCTGGGGAATAGTTAGCAGTGTTGGGTGGGGCAAGATTGTATAGAACCTTCAGTGTTGAGCTCAGATTCTTTGGTGCTTAGATTGAAGGGACCCCAGAGATCAATCTCTTGTCTGATACATGAAACCCTTTCACAACATCTTCAGTGAGGGATTACCCATCCTCAGCTTGAACATTTCCAGTGACAGGACACATTCTACTTTTTGGATAGCTTTTACAGAAAGTTCTTCCTTTATATTGAGCTAAGACCTACTTCTTTATAATTGCCATCCATTGGTACTTAATCTACTTTGGAATTACAGGGGACAAGTTTGATTACTTATCCATGACATGAATAAAGAGCATGACAGCTCTTTAATAAGGGAGACCTGGTTTAGTCTTCTCTAAGGTAAATTCCTAAATTTCCTTTAATTATTACATGATGTAATTTTTAAGTCTTGCCCCTTTTCTCTATCTTCTAAAATGTTACACTCAAAACCAAAAACAGAATTCTGTACGTAGTATTAAATGGGACAGCAGGCTTATCACCTTCCTCATTCTCGATACTTCACCTCTATTAATTCAGCCCAAAATCACAAGTTTTATTGGCATTCATGTCACACTCAACTCATATCTTTCAGCACCTAAAATCTTCACTTTTTTTTTCCGCATGAAGTGTTGAATAAACCCCTTCTGCCATCCTGTACTTGTATGATTAAGTTTACTATTGCCAAGTACAGTATTAAGAACTGGGAGTATAAATACAAAAGTAGAGACAGTCTCTGCCTTAAAGAAGCTCACATTCTAATGTGGGAAACGATACATAGGAGACTGGTTGGAGGGGGAGGGATGTAGAACTTTTAGTCCAGAAAGCAGTCTCATCCAGGAGCAATGGCAGTTGTTTTGATGAACTGGCTAGGAGAAGAGATTGTATGGAAAGTAGCTGGAGAGGAGAGAGGGAAGTGAAGCTGGTTAAAGCTTCCTAAAGTAGTGTTAGGGGTGGGGGAGTGGCAATCACCTACCTCAGGTGAGGTGTGTGGGGAGGAGGTGGAAGGGTGTTATCTTTCCATGTTGTAGACTGCAAGGGGTTTAGTTGAAAGACATGACTGGAGAGGAGAACCTTGATTGTCATCTGTTTCATCTTCATCACTTTCACCGTCATCACTTTTCATCTTTGTCATTATTCTCATACTTGACCAACATTTGAGCAAGATCATCTCAGTGGGCAGGTTCCAATTTCCCCCCAGGAAATGGGCTTATAACATTTGTTCAGTGCAGTGTAGAAGGGGAAGCTTTACTCAGCTGAATTAATGTGTCTTCACTGCATATCCTCTTGTCTATCATGTAGTTGGTGCTATATGAATACTAGTTGTTAGTTTCAAATAAGTTTTTGTTGATATTTTCTGTTTCTTCCATCACCATAGTATCCCATCTATCCCTCTCCCTCCCAGACAGCCATCCCGTAAGTCAGCACAACTGATTGATACATCGAAAAGGTCCAAAAATGTGCAAAATGTAAGACCTGTGGATCTCACCTCCACAAAGGGCTAAGTCGGGGATGTTCATTCGAGTCCTACTTGATCTTTATAATTTCGTTATATTTTACTTTTGATTTTTTTGGTATGCCATTGTTCTTTCCATTTACTTTGTTATTACTGTGTATATTGTTTTTGGATCTTTTAACTTCACTCTGCATCAATTCATATAGATCTTTCTATGCTTCTCTGTATTCATCACACATAATCTTTTTTTTTTTTGGTGAGACAATTAGGGTTAAGTGACTTGTCCAGAGTCACATAGCTAGTGAGTGTTATGTGTCTGAGGCCAGATTTGAACTCAGGTCCTCCTGATTCCAGAGCTGGTGCTCTATCCACTATGCCACCTAGCTGCCCCTACAATCATTTCTTATAGCACAGTAATATTCCATTACATTTATGTACCACAGTTTACTTGGCTTTTCCCTAATTAATGAGCATCCAGTTTGTTTCCAATTCTTAGCTATCGCAAAAAGTGCTACTATAAATATTTTGAAGTATATAGGGACTTTTTTCTTATTTATGGCTTCCTTGAGGTATAAGCCTAACAATGGAGTCTCTGGTTCAATGGGTGTGGACATTTTAGTCACTTTTTTTGCATAATTCCAAATTGTTTTTCAAAATGGCTGTACTGTTTCACAGCTCTACAAACAACGTATTAATGTGCCTATCTTTCCATAACCCCTTCAAAATGAACTGTTACCAGAGGGCAGGTAGGTCGCATATCCACTGGCCATGGAGTCAGGAGGACCTGAGTTCAAATCCGGCCTCAGACACATAATACTTCCTAGCTGTGGGGCAAGTCACTTAACCCCAATTGCCTCACTTAAAAATAAATGAACTGTTACCATTTTTTTTTGTCATTTTTGCCAATTTGCACAGTGTGAGGTAAAACTTAAGGATTGTTTTGATTTGATTTCTTTTTTATTATTAGTGATTTGGAGAATTTTTTCTTGTGGTTGTTAATACTTTGGAGTTCTTTTGAGAGTTGTTTGTTCATCTCTTTTAACCATTTTTCTATTGGGGAATGAATCTTTTTCATACATATTCATAATTTTTTTTTTCTATCTTGGATACCAAACCTTTATCAGAGAAATCTGGTAACAAAGATTTTTTTCCCCATTTAATCCCTTCTTATCCTAAATGCATTAGTGATCTCTGATGCATTAATATTGCCTGTTTCAGGTTAAGCAATAGATTATACAGTTTTGTTTTCTTGTTTATTCCGTCACTATTTTTCACTTTGTTGGACTGTTTAATTCATTCACGTTTAAGATTATGAGTTAGTTTTATATTTTCCTCCATCTGCCACAAAAATATTTTTGTTACGATTTCCCCCTCTTCTGCTTCAAATACAGTGTTATGTTCTTTGAGTTACTTTAATCTTTTTTGAGGTAGCCCTGTTCCCACTGGCTTTCTTCCCCCTACCCTGATCCTCTCTTATTGGTTACTCCTTTCCCTTTAGGGCTTTGTTTATTAGTTCCTTTTTCTCTCCTGCTTTTGTCTGCTACATATTTCTTCCCCCTTTTTTTTCCCCTTCTCAGTTAGTCAAGTTGCTCCATCCTTTCACTTCTCCCCTTCAATTAGTTCTGTTCATAAGTTTAAAAAAAAACAACCCTTTCCAAAAAGAATTTCTCTCACTGTCTTCATTATTCATGTTCTCTTTGTGTTTACTCTAGAGCCAGGCATGGGGAACCTGCGACCTCAAGGCCACATGTGGCGTTCTAGGTCCTCAAGTGCAGCCCATGACTGAATCCAGATTTCACAGAACAAATCCCCACACCTGCTAGACCCTCATACTCTGATTCATGACCCCTCTACTTATCTGGTCTTTCTCCTTTCTCTTTATTCTTCAAACAATCAAAGCTTCCAAGGTATCCATTCTAAGCTCTGCTTTTTGCTCCTGGGCTTACTTCATGGATTCCCCTTTTCCATTGTGCCTCATTTCCAGAACAATGCCAGTTATTGCTGGTGTCAGAAAGGACATTGCCCATAGTAAAGCCCTTCCCCCATCATATCCCTGATTACACAGCCCACCTCTAAGCTATACCCTCTCTTCTTGATCTTTCTTCCTACATTGGCTTGGAAATCTCCTTCATATGTCCACATTCTCCCATTCCTTCAGGTATCAGTTGCTGCCAAAATTCCAACTCTCCACCTCCCAGGACAGGTAGACTTTTCAAACCCTTCAGCCTTCATCAAATATTAGGTCCTCATCTCCCTCCACAATCTCTTCACCAAATGAGCATTCATCAGTGTGTCCCCTCCCACCTCCAAAGTAAAGCCTCCTTTTCTCCACCCTTTTCAGTCCTTCCTTCCTCCTCATCCCCTACTGTCTGGGCTCTTCTCTTTCTCTTTTCTCTTTATTCTTCACACAATCAAAGCTTCCAAGGTATCCATTCTAGGCTCTCCCCTTTAGGTGCTTTCTGCTGTTGAGGTCTAGGGGTGCTGGGACCCCAAAAATCAAGGGCAAGCAATGCAGGTCCTCCCTCAAATGAATTCGGCCCAAGCCTCCTTTCAGCCGAAGACAAAGTTTATTAGAACACTGATTGTGATGAACGAGATTCCTAGTGAGCCTGTACTGTTGGCCAGATTTTAAGAATCTCAGCCTTTGTAATGAAAATACAATTGGGCCAGATTCTTAAGGAATCTGAGCGATTTAATGGAGGCAAGCTGGACACTTATATACAGTGGTCCAGGAGTGGCCAATAGCTTGGGTGATTGGGAGGTAACAGAGAAGGACCCGGAAGGGCTGGGTAGCCCAGGTGAATTCCAGGGACCTGGGAACCAAGGACCTGGGCCACATGGCAAAGTCCAGGGCTTTTTAGGGGTCCATCATTAGCACCCCATTGCTACCACTGCCATGTAGGGCTTACCTCATGGATTCCTGTTTTCCATTGTGCCTCATTTCCAGAATAATGCCAATTATTGCCAATGTCCATGGTAAGGCCCTTCCCCAATTATGTCCCTGAATATGGAGCAAAGATCACCTTCCTCCCATGGCTAGCCCTTGGACCCTGGCATATGACACATTCCTCTCTCTCTCCCTATCCCCTTTGCCCCCTTATCCAACAACAAAAAAGCATTGATTCACTTGAAAGCAAGGGTCACCAGGTTCCATCCATAATGCCTCTTGTCTGCCTCTTCGCAGTTACCTCTACCAAATTTCCACCTTCTCCTCTGTCCCATTGTGCACACTTAGAAAGAAGTCTCTTACTAGCGGTCTCTGCATTGGCACTTTGTTGCTATTGCTATTCTTGCCTTATGTAAGTATTCGGTCCTCCTGCACTTCTGTTGTTTGGGGTGTTTAAGAAGCAAATAATATTTTCCATTCTGGTTTTCTTTCTAAAAATGTTTCCAACTCTTCTTTATTATTGAACATCCTTTCCTTGCCCAGTATGGTTAAGCTCAGATCTGCAGGATAGGTCATCTTGGGTGGTATCCTGAGCTTCATGGCTCTTCAGAACAATTATTCCATTCCCTTCTCCTTTTTCTGGTGGGTGTAGTCTTACGTTAATTCTGATATCCATTCCTTTGTATTTGAAGCTTTTTCTCCTGATGGCTTGCAGAACTTGATTCTGAATTCAATTGTTAAATGTAACTACTGTGTGTCTTGGAATTTGCAGCCTTTGGCTTTTGTTTGTTTGTTGTTTTGTAGAGGGGATCTGCAAATTCTTTCAGTTGGAATTTCATTTTCTCTGTTTAGAAGTTCTGGGCAGTTCTCCTCTATTTTTCCTTAATTGTGGTGTTTCAGGTGTTTTTATCTTGTCGTTCTTCAGGCTTGGTGTAGTTCTGCATAGATCCACATGCACATGGTATCAAGTTAGTGACTTCTCCAACTTGCTCTGTTCCTCAGTTCTGTAGCCCAGCATTAGCAGCTCAGAGTTTGTTTGCTCTGGCACTGGCAATTCAGAACTTTACAGCACTGGTGCCCCTGGGTTGCAGCCCCTGGCAGGTTTTTGCTCCTGAGGGGTTGTGGCCAAGCTGGCTGTCTTGACAGCCCAAGGAACATCCACAGCTTGGAGCTGGGGTCTCCACAGCAGTGGAAAGAGGAAGGGAAAAATGGGGTGTAGGGAGGGTTTGATATAAGTAAGCCAACGTTTGGTCCTTGGGTCTGCTAGTACAACCTTGTTACTGGGAAGTGGGGGAGGGATGCTGACTGAGCTCAGGGTTAGTGAGCTGGGTTCCTGGGTTGTTTGTTTTTAACCTTCTTTTGGATTCTGAGTGTCCTAGACCAGAGAGCCAGCTGATATTGCTTTGTGTTTGGTGCATAATTTGTTTTGGAGAGATTCACAAGGTCACGGAGATTAGAGAAAATATCTAGTCCACCGTCTTGTCATGTGACCCAGAGGTCATCCATCCATCCATCCATCACTGCACACAGTTGAAGTTCAAGGGACCACTCAGTTTCCGTTTAGGCTTAGAAATAAGTTTGTCATGGAATCCAGCACAGTAGCTACTGAGCAGGACAAAACCTAAGCAAACTCAAAAGCAAATCCTCACCCAGCACTTAAGAGCCCAATGAGATAAAATGATAGATAAAAAGGATTATTTGTGTTTAATGAAGCGTTCTGGTTCTCAAAGCTCGTTGCACTTTTTTCAATAGGAACGTTGAGCTAAAGGGCTGGAATTTAGAAATTCCTGTATGGCCAAACAGTTCCTGGGAGCAGCCTGCTATACTTCTAATGAAATTTTTTAAAAAAAAGAATATAGAAATTAGTCAGTTGCATCTAATGATGGTGGGATGGGCTTTTCCCCCAGAGTAATCTGAACCATCTGCCTCTCTACACTAAGGAGTTTGCCGTTTTAATCCAGCTTATGGCCGACAAACCATTTTTGGCATCCTCCTTTCCCTATCATTATGTCCTTGAAGAGCTGATGAGGCTGCGTAGAAAGCTTTTTGCTGTCTTAGGGTAGATTTTGAGAATTATTTTTTTGAGATTCTTTTTTTTTTTGAGGCTTAGTTTTCACTTTTTGGGAAGACACCATGACTTTCTTCATCAAAAACATGCTAAGTGACCAGGTTAAGAATTTAGGCATTGGCGGTGGTACAGAAGAGAAAAAAGAAGAAGGGGGCACCTCTGATCCTGCAGCTGCAAAGGGAATGACTAGAGAGGAGTATGAGGAATATCAAAAGCAGATGATTGAGGAGAAGTGAGTACATGCACCTTGATTCCTTTTTCAGAGCAAGAGCAGTCTGTGAGAACTGTGTGTTAGAGAGTCATTTCCTCTCCCTCCCAGATGCCAGGCTTCCCCCTTCTTCTCACAGAGCTCTGTTTTTCTTCATCTCCTGAATATCCATTCAGAAAAGCAATACTCAACATGGGGGCACACCCACAAAAGAAATCCCAAAAGACAGTGTCAAGCCTTCTTTCCCCTCCCCTTCTCTGCGGAGTGAGTGAATGCCTGGCTAGCTCGGTTGCGTTCTGCTTGGATGAATGGAGAAAGAGTTCATTTTGGTGTGTCTATCAGGCAAAGGCCGGAGACGCAAATTTAAGTCTGAATTTCATAGTCTCATGCTCAGGAATGAACTGGAAGGGACTTTACAGGTGATCTAGTAGAACGCCCATATTCCAAAGAGATCAAGTGCCTTGCCCAGCATCACATAGGTAATAATTGTAGGTGATGAGATTTGAACCCAGATTCCCTCTCTCTCAATCAAGTACTCTTTTCCCCTGTGCCAACTATTAGGTATGACCCATTTTCATTTTCAAAATTAAAGTAAATAAATAGGAGAAGTGAGCCCAATGCTTTTTCTTTTCTGGTTGCAGTTCATAGAAGACTGGGAGTTCAGAATCATAGAGGAATGAGGTGTTAGCATTAGAAAAAGATCATCTACTCAAACCTCTTCATTTCACAGACGAGGAACATAAGACTCATGGTGATTTAGTGACATACACATCCATTGGAAAGAGAAAAGTGCATAGGGCTCATAAAAGTTATCTTCCAAAAAGTTCCATAAAATTTGAAAAAGGAAAAAGCAAATCAGTTTGGCAATATTCCAGTACACATATGTTTATATTTCCATTTCCTTTAACGTCCATGATAATGATAATTTATTGATAATGATAATGAATGTATCACTTGGGAGAAAACAACGCTTTCCAAGTTGGAGAATTAGTGAGTTATTGAAGCTTAGTAAAATCCACATTTGTTTGAGTACCAAGAAAAGCTAATTAAAAGGGTGTTTAACAGTCAACTCAGAAGTGAAACAAATATCCATCACTTAAGAGTTTGAACTGGACAGTTTATGATTTCAAGGACAAGCATTTCTAATGCTGTATTTTGCCATTGCAGCTATTTCACTAATGATCAATTATGTAATGGTTTTCTAAAGCTGATGCTAAGGTGATTATGGGTGAAAAGGTTAATGACCTGAGGGTTATAAGGCATGTAAAGGGTTGGGTTTAATGGTCACCATTCCCCTTATTTTATCCAGAAAGATATGAGTGTTTCTGTATGGCCCCTGGGAGGGGGCTATGTAGAGGAGCAGCCCTGAAGAAAAGGGAATGCTCCTGTACATGGATGTCCCAGGGCAAAGTCACTGCCTTCGTTTTGAGACCCTTCCAGTCTGCAGTGCAAGCATTTACAATAACCTTCTACTACATCAGAAAAGCAAGTAGAATAAAGAAACAGTAATCACTCTAGAGCAGCAGTTCTCACACTTTTTGATCTCAGGACCCCTTTACACTCTTAAAAATTATTGAGGATCCCAAAGAGTTTTTTGTTTATATCCATCTATGTTTATCAGTACTAGAAATTAAAACTGATAAAATTTTAAAATATTTATTCACTTAAAAATAAGAAACCCATTATATGTTAACATAAATAACACATTTTATGAAAAATAACTATATTTTCCAAAGCAAAAAAAAAAATAGAAGAATGCTGTTGTTTTTGCATATTTTTGCCAGTCTCTTTTATATCTGGCTTAAAAGGAGACAGCTGGATTCTCATATCTGTTTCTGTATTCTATCTGTTGCAGTCTGTTGTTTTGGTTGAAGTATATAAAGCAAATCCAGCATCATTCGGATATGCAGTTGGAGTAGAAAGGAGTAGTTTATAGGCAAATAATATCATGGTATTAATATGAATTATAATGAATAGACCCCCCGAAAGGGTGTTGGGGACCTCCAGAGGTCCTCTACTGCTCTAAAGAATAGTATATCTATATCTATATATCAGGTATATCTATATATCAATATCTATATATTATATAAACATATACATATATATATACATACACACTTGCCGACATGTGTGTATATATATGTATATATGTGTGTGTATGTGCATGCATAGATATTTGTATTGTGTGTATATGTATTATAAGTACACAGATATTCATATCTAAGATATAGGTAGTCAAAGAAGAGCAGTAGCTAATAAACTGACTCCTCAGGTTCTTAGCCTAGATAGAAACCCAACTGATTGCCCAATGCCAACGTCTCAATCGTAATTTTAAGCCATTTACCTTGTCATATAAAGAGTTATTCAATATGCCTACTCAGCACACTGGGTCTCAGATGCAGTGGCTGGTTAGCTGACATCCCATCCCAGGTTTGTTTAATTTCTGCATCTGGCCAGACCATGCTTCCCAAGAGTCAAAAGGCATCTAAGATCAGTGGGTTGGCTTGAGTTAGGGTGCAAGTCCCTCCAATCCTGGTGAGTTTCTGTGATCCCTCTCTAAACAGTGGTTCTGTGACTAGGAGGAGCTCCTTTGTCACAACTTAAAAAAGGAATCGCTATTAATAGGAGTTCACCCGAGGGCAGGTCACCTAGCCCCACTCCCTCCCTCCAGACAAGATTGCCCTCATTTGGCTTTAAGCTATCCTTTGATGGATACGTTCACCACCCAGAGGTCCGAGGAAAATAGTAATAGATACCTGTGCAGGGCCATCATGGTACATAATGATGATCATAAGAACATTTCATCTTTATGGAAAACATTATGTTTACAAAATACTTTAAGTACACTGTCTCATCTGATCTTCACAATAATTTTATGAGGTAGACAGTGAAGTAGATCTCTCTCTCTCTCCCTATCTCTCTGTCTCTTCTTCTTCTCTCTCTCTCTCTGTCTTTTTCTCTCTTCCTCTCTCTCTCTCTCTCTCTCTCTCTCTCTCTCTCTCTCTCTCTCTCTCTCTCTCTCGGATGAGGAAACTGAGGCTTAGAGAGATTATGTGATTTGCCCAAGGTCGTGAAGCTGAAGCAGTTGATCTGGAACTCCAACCCAGGTCTTCTGACTGCAAATCCACTTTTATTTCCACTACAAGGTGCTTTCTTGCAAGTTTTGAAAGATCAGGAGGTGTAGAAATTAAGTGGCTTCCATTCTTTCCTTCTCATATAGACATAAAAGAAATGTTAATTTAATTTAAGGGGCCTAAGAAGATTCATCAGGGGCAGCATGGTCTAACGGATAGGACTGGCCTTAAAGTCAGCAGTACCTGGATTCAGATTCTATCTCTAACTGAGACTAGCTGGGTGCTGTGAGCAAATCACATAACCTTCCTATGGCCCAGTCAATGTTCTAAGACCAGAAGTTGAAGACAAAATGCGGACTTGCTTCTGCAGAGTCAGTTCTCTACATTGATGTTTGTATGACATCACATTCATATTCAATTTTTTAAAAATTAGTTTCTTCCAAACTGGACATTAGGTTGCAAACACCTTGAAGGCAGGAACTGTCTTTTGCCTCTTTTTGTGTTCAAAGTACTAAGCACAGTGCATGGCACATAGTAAGTGCTTAATAAGTGTTTATTGATTGATTTATTTTTGGATAGTAGTGTGGATAAGTTTGGATAAGTGTGGCAGAGCCCAACTAGGACCAGCTTTGAATGCCAGAGTAAGGAGTTTGGACTGTACTTGTTACAAATTGGGGAGCTTTTTGAGCAGAAGAGAGATTCTGAAATAGGGTACTGACAATAGGAATGGAGAGAAGGGGATGGATCAGAGAGATATAGAAGATGGTTATTTAACCTTTTACTGTTTTTATTGCTAGCTTTTGCTTTTGTATCAGCCTCATTCTCCAATGTGTACTCCTCTCTCCCTCTGAGGGAGCCATGCTTTATGAAAGAATAAAAAAAAGAAAAAAATAACCCTAATAGTTCCGCAAAACTAACCAACACATCCACCAGGTCTAATAGTGTATTCTCCTTTCCACATCCATAGTGCCCTACCTACACAAAAAAGGGAAGAAAGTTCATTGAGGTATCTCTTTTGGGAGGGCCAGACTTGATTATTATAATTTCATCGTATTTGGTTTCAATTTGTTATTTCTGTTCTTTCCAATTACATTGCTGTAGTAATTGTGTATACCATTTTCCCAGTTCTGCTTACTTCACATTGCATCAGCTTTTCTAAGTCTTCCCATGCTTCTCTGTATCCTTCATTCACTTTTTTATTTTTTAAACTTTTAGCATTTCAGTTGAGTATAAGGAATTAATTTAGGAAGGTAGAAAATTTACCATGGGGTGTTGACTTTTATTTCAAACTTTCATTTATTTTACTCATTAGCTTTTTTACTTTCTTTTTCATACACACTCATCCAGAGACATAATTCATTTCAAAATGATTAGACGTCGTACATTCTTGGGTCCCATCCTGTCATTCCCGTAATGAAATCTCTTGCTATCCTTCAGTGTCCAGTATTGGGGACAGAAAGTTAAACCATTGCAACAAAGGGTAAGGGAAATTTTTTTAAGGTGTATAGGATCATAGATCTAGTA